>NC_143029.1:70195000-70345000 GCF_057628025.1 Oncorhynchus mykiss
ATGGACTGCTGAATGTATATTTCTTTCTCCATTGCTTTGTCTGCTCTTTTCAGTGTTACGTCTGTCTCTGATAATCTACCCAGGACAGGCCTGAAAATAGCCCATATTAATATATGTATCCTTAGAAATAAGGTTCATGAAATCAATAACTTGCTAACATCAGAAAACATTCAAATATTTTCAATTTCTGAGACTCAGTTAGATAATTCATTTGATCGAGCAATACAAGGATATAACATTTATAGAAGAGACAGAAATGCTTATGGGGGAGGTGTTGCTGTATATATTCAGAGCTATATTTTTATTTTATCTTTATTTAACTAGGCAAGTCAGTTAAGAACACATTCTTATTTTCAATGACGGCCTAGGAACTGCCTGTTCAGGGGCAGAACAACAGATTTGTACCTTGTCAGCTCGGGGATTTGAACTTGCAACCTTTCGGTTACTAGTCCAACGCTCTAACCACTAGGCTACCCCTATATCCCTATTATGCTTAGAGAAGATCTTATGTCAAGTGTTATTGAAGTGTTGTGATTGCAGGTTCACTTGGCACATCTAAAGCCTTTTCTATTGGGGTGTTGCTACAGGCCACCAATGCTAACAGTCAGTATCTAAATAATATGTGTGAAATGCTTGATAGTGTATGTGATGTAAACAGAGAGTTCTACTTTCTTGGGGACCTGAATATTGACTGGTTTTCATCAAGCAGTGCGCTCAAGAGGAAGCTTCTTACTGTAACCAGTGCCTGTAATCTGGTTCAGGTTATTAATCAACCTACCAGGGTATTTACAAACACTACAGGAACAAGATCAATCATATTTTTACTAATACTGTAGAACTTTGTTCTAAAGCTGTATCTGTACCCATTGGATGCAGTGATCACAATACAGTGGCTAGATCCAGGAAAGCCAAAGTTCCAACAGCTGGGCCTAAGATAGTGTATAAGAGATCATACAAAAGATTTTGCTGTGACTCCTATGTGGATGATGTTAAAAATATTTGTTGATTAATGAGGAGCATCCAGACATTGCACTTGATGAATTTCTGAAATTGCTTCTTCCAATTATTGATAAACATGCACCTGCCTCTAGTGACTCCCCATCCCGCATGCGGGAGCGTAATCATGGCCTGAAACTAATTAGCATAATGCAACGGACATAAATATCCCTAGAAAATATTCCTATTCATGAAAATCACAAATGAAATATAGGACATTGAGACACAATTTAGCCTTTTGTTAATCACCCTGTCATCTCAGATTTTCAAAATATGCTTTACAGCCAAAGCTAGACAAGCATTTGTGTAAGTTTATCGATAGCCTAGCATAACATTTTGTCCAGCTAGCAGCAGGTAACTTGGTCACGGAAATCAGAAAAGCAATCAGATTAAATCGTTTACCTTTGATGAGCTTCGGATGTTTTCACTCACGAGACTCCCAGTTATATAGCAAATGTTCCTTTTTTCCAAAAATATTATTTTTGTAGGCGAAATAGCTCCGTTTGTTCTTCACGTTTGGCTGAGAAATCGCCTGGAAATTGCAGTCACGAAAACGGCGAAAAATATTCAAAATTAGCTCCATAATATTGACAGATACATATCTATTCGATAATATATCCATCGGGACAATTCGTTTTTCAGTAGGACCGATTGGAGTAATGGCTACCTTTGTATTTTACGCGAGAATCTCTCTGGGAGCCATCAGGTGACCAGTTGCGCAATGTAGCCGCTTACGGGTATTCTTCAACATAAATCCGTAAAACTATGTCACAATGCTGTAGACACCTTGGGGAATACGGAGAAAGAGTAATCTGGTTGATAGCCCATTCACAGCTCAATAGGGACTCATTGGAACGCAGCGCTTTCAAAACATGGGGCACTTCCGGATTGGATTTTTCTCAGGCTTTCGCCTGCAACATCAGTTCTGTTATACTCACAGACAATATTTTTACAGTTTTGGAAACTTTAGAGTGTTTTCTATCCCAAGCTGTCAATTATATGCATATTCTAGCATCTTGTCCTGACAAAATATCCTGTTTACTACGGGAACGGTTTTTTTTCTCCAAAAATGAAAATACTGCCCCCGAGTCACAACAGGTTTAGAAACGGACTGTTAGAACTGTTAAGGCTCCATGGATTGATGAGGAATTGAAGTAATCTATGGTTGAAAGATTGAGGGCAAAAGGAGTGGCTAATAAGTCTGGCTGCACATCTAAAGTAGCTAATTGGACACTAGTAATGGACATTATGAAACAAAACAACAATTTATTGCGGAACTAGGATTCCTTGCACTCCAACATGGCAGAGAAATATATTTACGTCTGAGCGCCGTCTCAGATTATTGCATGCTATGCTTTTTTCGTAACGTTTTTTTTTAAATCTGTCACAGCGGTTGCATTAAGAACCAGTGTATCTTTAATCATATGTAAAGCATGTATCTTTCGTCAAAGTTTATGATGAGTATTTCTGTTATCTGACGTACAGTGCCTTGCGAAAGTATTCGGCCCCCTTGAACTTTGCGACCTTTTGCCACATTTCAGGCTTCAAACATAAAAATATAAAACTGTATTTTTTTGTGAAGAATCAACAACAAGTGGGACACAATCATGAAGTGGAACGACATTTATTGGATATTTCAAACTTTTTTAACAAATCAAAAACTGAAAAATTGGGCGTGCAAAATGATTCAGCCCCGTTAAGTTAATACTTTGTAGCGCCACCTTTTGCTGCGATTACAGCTGTAAGTCGCTTGGGGTATGTCTCTATCAGTTTTGCACATCGAGATACTGATTTTTTTTCCCATTCCTCCTTGCAAAACAGCTCGAGCTCAGTGAGGTTGGATGGAGAGCACTTGTGAACAGCAGTTTTCAGTTCTTTCCACAGATTCTCGATTGGATTCAGGTCTGGACTTTGACTTGGCCATTCTAACACCTGGATATGTTTATTTTTGAACCATTCCATTGTAGATTTTGCTTTATGTTTTGGATCATTGTCTTGTTGGAAGACAAATCTCCGTCCCAGTCTCAGGTCTTTTGCAGACTCCATCAGGTTTTCTTCCAGAATGTTCCTGTATTTGGCTCCATCCATCTTCCCATCAATTTTAACCATCTTCCCTGTCCCTGCTGAAGAAAAGCAGGCCCAAACCATGATGCTGCCACCACCATGTTTGACAGTGGGGATGGTGTGTTCAGGGTGTTGCTTTTACGCCAAACATAACGTTTTGCGTTGTTGCCAAAAAGTTCAATTTTGGTTTCATCTGACCAGAGCACCTTCTTCCACATGTTTGGTGTGTCTCCCAGGTGGCTTGTGGAAAACTTTAAACAACACTTTTTATGGATATCTTCAAGAAATGGCTTTCTTCTTGCCACTCTTCCATAAAGGCCAGATTTGTGCAATATACGACTGATTGTTGTCCTATGGACAGAGTCTCCCACCTCAGCTGTAGATCTCTGCAGTTCATCCAGAGTGATCATGGGCCTCTTGGCTGCATCTCTGATCAGTCTTCTCCTTGTATGAGCTGAAAGTTTAGAGGGACGGCCAGGTCTTGGTAGATTTGCAGTGGTCTGATACTCCTTCCATTTCAATATTATCGCTTGCACAGTGCTCCTTGGGATGTTTAAAGCTTCAGAAATATTTTTGTATCCAAATCTGGCTTTAAACTTCTTCACAACAGTATCTCGGACCTGCCTGGTGTGTTCCTTGTTCTTCATGATGCTCTCTGCGCTTTTAACGGACCTCTGAGACTATCACAGTGCAGGTGCATTTATACGGAGACTTGATTACACACAGGTGGATTGTATTTATCATCATTAGTCATTTAGGTCAACATTGGATCATTCAGAGATCCTCACTGAAGTTCTGGAGAGAGTTTGCTGCACTGAAAGTAAAGGGGCTGAATAATTTTGCACGCCCAATTTTTCAGTTTTTGATTTGTTAAAAAAGTTTGAAATATCCAATAAATGTCGTTCCACTTCATGATTGTGTCCCACTTGTTGTTGATTCTTCACAAAAAAATACAGTTTTATATCTTTATGTTTGAAGCCTGAAATGTGGCAAAAGGTCGCAAAGTTCAAGGGGGCCGAATACTTTCGCAAGGCACTGTAGATCTCTGTAATTACTCCGGATATTTTGGAGGAATTTCTGAACATGGTGCAAATGTAAACTGAGATTTGCGGATATAAATATGCATATTATCGAACAAAACATACATTTATTGTGTAACATGATGTCCTGTGAGTGTCATCTGATGAAGATTATCAAAGGTTAGAGATTCATTTTATCTATAATTTTGCTTTTGTGACTCTATCTTTGGCTGGGAAAAATGGCTGTGTTTTTTTGGAATTGGTGGTGATCTAACATAATTATATGTTGTGTTTTCACTGTAAAACATTTTAAAAATCAGACATGATGGGTAGATTAAGAAGATGTTTATCTTTCATTCGCTGTATTGGACTTGTTAATGTGTGAAAGTTAAATATTTCAAAAAAAAAAAATAATAATTTCCCACGCTGCCTTTTCAGCGGAATGTTGGGGGTTTCCATTAGCGGAACCTGTGTCCTAGATAGGTTAATGGAAGCTTCTCTAATGTCAAACATGTAACGTGTGGTGTAGCACAGGGCAGCTCTCTAGGCCCTCTGCTCTTTACCTGTTTTACAAATGACCTGCCACTGGCATTAAACACAGAATGTGTGTCCATGTATGCTGATGATTCAACCATATAAGCATCAGCAACTACAGCTAATGAAGTCACTGAAACCCTTAACAAAGAGTTGCAGTCTGTTTTGGAAGGGGTGGGCAGTAACAAACTGGTCCTGAACATCTCTAAAACTAAGAGCATTGTATTTGGTACAAATCATTCCTTAAGTGCTAGACGTCAGCTGAATCTGGTAATGAATGGCGAGTCAGATTTGTAGGCCTCCTTGTCGCACACGTTTTTCAGTTCTGCCCACACATTTTCTTTACAATTGAGGTCAGGGCTTTGTGATGGCCACTCCAATACCTTGACTTTGTTGTCCTTAAGCCATTTTGCTACAACTTTGGAAGTATGCTTGTGTAACGGATGTGAAACGGCTAGCTTAGTTAGCGTGGGCGCAAAATAGCGTTTCAATCAGTGACGTCACTTGCTCTGAGACCTTGAAGTAGTAGTTCCCCTTGCTCTGCAAGAGCCGCGGCTTTTGTGGAGCGATAGGTAACGACGCTTCGTAGGCGTCAGTTGTTGATGTGCGCAGAAGGTCCCTGGTTCGCGCCCGGCGAGGGGATGGTCTAAATTTGTACTGTTACATTGATGCTGTTGACCCGGATTACTGGTTGCTGCGGAAAAAAAGGAGGAAGGTCAAAAGGGGGATGAGTGTAACGGATGTGAAACGGCTAGCTTAGTTAGCGTGGGCGCTAAATAGCGTTTCAATCAGTGACGTCACTTGCTCTGAGACCTTGAAGTAGTAGTTCCCCTTGCTCTGCAAGAGCCGCGGCTTTTGTGGAGCGATGGGTAACGACGCTTCGTAGGCGTCAGTTGTTGATGTGTGCAGAAGGTCCCTGGTTCGCGCCCGGGTATGGGCGAGGGGACGGTTAAAAATTATACTGTTACACTTGGGGTCATTGTCCATTTGGAAGACCCATTTCCGTTGTGTTGTCTCTCTTTTTGTGATGTGTGTTTTGTCCTATATATATATATATATGCCCACACATTTTCTAATAATATAATTATTATTTTTATCCCAGCCCCTGTCCCCACAGGAGGCCTTTTGCCTTTTGGTAGGCCGTCATTGTAAATGCGAATTTATTCTTATTCTTAACTGACTTACCTAGTTAAATAAAGATTAAATAAATAAATAAAAATAAGATACTATGGTTCTGACTTGAGGTGTTTCAGAGAGACAGAGATGAGCAGGACAGAGATGACAGTGCCCCAGTGCCTGGGCTAGCTGTCACTATAGGTGAACAAACTGTGCAGTGAGGAAAGGAAATAGGACACAGCAAGCGATTAGGTGAAGGGTGCACTCGTAATACACCCTCAGGGGACCAGTGTAAGGCAGGCAGGCCGGCCGCTCAGCTCAACGCCGAGCTGAGGCTGAGCCAGGGTCACTGAGCAATTAAGATCAGTAGGAAAACCCTGTGACTTAATCCTGGTGGATCTGTTGGTCGCTGAGTGCCTGGTGAGAGCAGAGGGTCACTTTCAACCCATATCAATCCAACCGTTGTGCCTGTGTGTGTTAATGCACCCATCCATACTGGACTGGCAAAACCGCAGTAGGAGAAGCTAAATCAGAGAGATAGCCCGGAGCACAGAGAACCAAAGGGACAAGGGCCTCAGCAGCAGTGTGTATAGGGGGAATTATTCTCTCCTTCCCCTATAATTGTGTCTGATGGATCCTTTGGCCCTCCTCCCAGATCACAAGGCAATATACTGCAGTGCCTTACAGTATTCACACCCCTTGATATTTTCCACATTTTGTTGAGTTAAAGCCTGAGATTGAGTGTCACTGGACTACAGACAATACCCGATAACATCAAAGTGGAATTTGGTTTTTAGACATTTTTACATATTAATAAAAAATGAAAATCTGAAATCAGATTGAGTCATTAAGTATTCAACCCCTTTGTCATGGCAAGCCTTAATAAGTTCAGGAGTAAAAATATGCTTAACAAGTCACATAATAATTTTCATAGACTCCGTGTGCAATACTAGTTTAATTACCTCATCTCTGTACCCCACACATACAATTATCTGTAAGGTCCCTCAGTCGAGCAGTGAATTTCAAACACAGATTCAACCACAAAGACCAGGAAGGTGTTGCAATACCTCACAAAGAAGGGCACCTATTGGTAGTTGGGTAAAAAAAAGCAGACATTGAATATCCCTTTGAGCATGGTGAAGTTAGATGGTATATCAATACACCCAGTCACAACAAATGTATAGGCATCCTTACTAATTCAGTTTGCCGGAGAGGAAGGTAACCGCTGAGGGATTTCAAATTGAGGCCAAATATGAATTTAAAACAGTTACAGACTTCAATGGCTATGATAGGAGAAAACTGAGGATGGATCAATAACATTGCTGTTACTCCACAGTACTAACCTACATGACAGAGTGAAAAGATGGAATAATGTACAGAATACAAATATTCCAAAACATGCATCCTGTTTATAATAAGCACAAAAGTAAAACTGCAAAAAAGGTGTAAAAGCAATTAAATGTATGTCCTGAATATAAAAAGCGTTATGTTTGGGGCAAATCCAAACCAACACATCACTGAGTACCACTCTTCATATTTTCAAGCATGGTGGTAGCTGCATCATGTTATAGATATTGCCATCGGGAAGGACT
Organism: Oncorhynchus mykiss; assembly: GCF_057628025.1. Taxonomy (NCBI): domain Eukaryota; kingdom Metazoa; phylum Chordata; class Actinopteri; order Salmoniformes; family Salmonidae; genus Oncorhynchus; species Oncorhynchus mykiss. The sequence continues at coordinate 70,202,322 of NC_143029.1, forward strand.
AGGGAGGTTTTTAGGATAAAAATAAACTAAATAGAGCAAACAGACTCTGTGAGACAAATATACCTTTCAGCAGGACAATAAACAAAAACAAAAAAGCAAATATACACTGGAGTTGCTTATCAAGACGACATTTGAATGCCCCTGAGTGACCTAATTACAGTTTGACATAAATCGTCTTGGAAATCTATGGCAAGACTTGAAAATGGTTGACTAGCAATGATCAACAACACCTTGACGGAGCTTGAATACTTTTTTTAAGAATAATGAACAAATATTTTACAATCCAGGTGTGCAAACTTCATAGAGACTTACCCAAAAAGACCTACAGCTGTAATCATTGCCAAAAGTTATTCTTACATGTATTAACTCAGGGGTGTGAATACATACACTACCAGTCAAAGGATTGGACACACCTACTCATTCAAGGGTTTTTCTTTATCTTTATAATTTTCTACATTTTAGAATAATAGTGAACTCATGAAAACTATGAAGTAACACATATGGAATAATTTAGTAAACAAAATATTGTTAAACAAATCAAAATATATTATATATTTGAGATTCTTCAAAGTAGTCACCCTTTGCCTTGATGACAGCTTTGCACACTCTTGGCATGCTCTCTACCAGCTTGACCTGAAATGCTTTTCCAACCGTCTTGAAGGAGTTCCCACATATGCAGAGCACTTTTTGGCTGCTTTTCCTTCACTCTGTGGTCCAACTCATAAATATATCACCGACAGTATCACCAGCAAAGCCCCCCAAACCATCACCTCCTCCTCCATGCTTCACGGTGGGAACCACACATGCGGAGATCATCCGTTCAACAAAATCTCCAATTTGGACTCACCAGACCAAAGGACAGATTTCCACTGGTCTAATGTCCATTGCTCATGTTTCTTGGCCCAAGCAAGTCTCTTCTTATTATTGGTGTCCTTTAATAGTGGGTAATTTGCAGCAATTCGAAAATGAAGGCCTGATTCACACAGTCTCCTCTGAACAGTTGAATTTGAGATGTGTCTGTTACTTGAACTCTGTGAAGCATTTATTTGGCCTGCAATTTCTGAGGTTGGTAACTCTAATGAACGTATCCTCTGCAGCAAAGTTAACTCTGGGTCTTCCTTTCCTGTGGCGGTCCTCGTGTGAGTCAGATTCATCATAGCTCTTGATGTTTTTTGCGACTGCAAAAGTTCTTGACATTTTCCGGATTGACTGACCTTCATGTCTTAAAGTAATGATGGACTGTCGATTCTCTTTGCTTATTCGAGCTGTTCTTGCCATAACATGGACTTGGTCTTTTACCAAATAGGTCTATCTTCTGTATACCGCCCTACTTTGTCACAAGACAACTGATTTGCTCAAAGGTACTAAGAAGGAAAGAATATCCACACATTTACTTTTGTAAGTGTGCAAAGCTGTCAACAAGGCAAAGGTTGGCTACAAAGGAGATATACAAATATAAAATATATTTTGATTTGTTTTACACTTTTTTGGTTACCACATTATTCCATATGCATTATTTAATTGTTTGATGTCTTCACTACTATTCTACAATGTAGAAAATAGAAATACACTGGAATGAGTAGGTGTGTCCAAACTTAAAACTGGTACTGTATGTAAATGAGATATTTAAAAATGTTATGACATTTTCAATACATTTGCAATCATTTCTTTAAACTAGGTTTCACTTTGTCATTATTGGGAATTGTGTGTAGATGGGAGAGACATTTTTATTTCAATCCATTTTGAATTCAGGCTGTAACATAACAAAATGTGGAGGTGAGTCAAGGTGTCAAGGTGTATGAATACGTTCTGAAGGCTCTGTATATATTTTTCTCCATGTCTTTGTTATCCATTAGCTGCTTAATTCATTATTTATGGAAGGGGAAGAGGGGGGTGGTGGGTGAGAGAGCATTCCCTCGGAGTTAACATACCTATAAAAGGAGGGATGACTGCAATACAATTATATGGAAAACATAATTTGGCCTTTTCTAAGATGGCCTTCAAAAAACTCCTTAATAATAAGACATTCTGTATTTTTAGGCTTTACAAACATTTGCAAGCAGCCAAGACTACACTGACTACATTTGCTGACAAGCGAGCAGTTAGATATGGTCATTTCATAGAATGTTTTTGAATGACATATACTAAGGCTTTTGTGAAAATTCACCATAGCCAATCAGAGCTACAGTAGGCCTAAATTAAAATAAGTAATTTGCCAAACGGCCTGCCATCATTCACTTTGAACTGGACTGTGTGTTTACAGGCAGTAGCAACAGTGCGACTTTAGATCATTCGAACACATTCGCCAAAAGCCACAAAATACACCTGAATGAATTTCTGCAAATATGTAAATACCATGGAAATCCTCAAACAACCATGACAAGGTAGGCTCTCTCCCTCAGTTGCTTATACACATCAACAACAACAAGATCAACAACAAGATCAACAACTAATGCTAGCCAGAGCGAGATTAACTGAAAGCTATCAAGGGAACACTAGATAAACCCTCTCCAACTTTTTCAGTTAACTTAGTTGACTGTCAAAATTGCACTGATAAAGGATGGGAAATAGTAGCCTGCTCAACCTTCTGCAGCTTGCCTGCCAATGCATGCTTGTCCCAACCCACGTTTTGACAACTGAATGGGAACTTGTCTGCCAAATACATTTGATTGACAAGATATGCTAACTGTGAATAACAGTTGTTAGCTAGCATTGTGATTCACATGTATTGCTAGCTAACCAAATGACTGTATCTCTAGTTGTAGCCACTGAAAAATGATATGAGGGGGAAAAGTCAGTCACTCACCCACTCCTCCAATGTCGTGACATCCTCCCAGCAGCTATTTAGCTAGCTAACATTGGGCTTTTAGTTGCTGCATAGATAGCTAGCTAAATACTATACATTCTGTAGATATGCTAGCCCAGGGGTGTCAAACTCAATCAGCACATGGGCCGTGTTGAAAAAACACAACGAATTCGCAGGCCAGATATAGCCTATTTCTTTTGGGGGTTTTTCGAACCAAAAAATATGGCTTTTGGCCTTTATAATGTCCACTCATGTACTTAGGATGCGGTATATAGCATAATATGTAGGGACCATAATAAAAAAGTATATAATAACTCCAAATAACAAAAATGGTTGTTGTAACATTTTAGCTTAAAACATATTTTCCTTTTTTTGCACTGCATGGATCACGGGTGTGGTTGAATGAAGCATTGCTGTACAGTGCACTCAAAATATCTTGTAGTTGAGTAGCCATCCTCAGCTTCTGCTCAAATATTGCTGGATGTAGGCCTACATATTTCTCCTTTGCATGGTATTTTGTTGCAGGTTTTGTTTTTTAGTTATTCATTTTCATGTTTTAAAAACGTAGCCTAGCTATATATATATGTATACTTGGCCTCCTCTGTGCACTGTAAATGGGACAAACAAAAGCAGCGCAATTGAAGTGGAATTCACCGATGTGAGTTCATCAGGCTGTAATTTCCTAAAGTAGATGACTCAATTGTTAACAAATTTATACTCACTTATTGTCTTATTCAGCTCACAGGCCTTGTTAATGACACGTGCACTAGCCTATTAGCCACATTATGACTGATTTCTGATCTTTGCCCTTGCTAGTTTGATTCTATTGACATTCCAAGCATTAGTTACAGTCGTCCGTATTTGTTCAAAATATTGAGTCATTGGCTGCATTCCAAACACGTAAAAGACACACCCACTCCCCTTAGCCCTCAAATTAAGCGGACACTTCTGATGACGTATCATGACATATGATGAGTTGACACTTGCAGGGCGAGGAAAAATAATTCATTAATTTTAAATGGCCGCCCTTGCGCAGGAATTTGTCACTTGTTCCTCTCACGGTTGTGTTTTCAGTCATCATGAAACCAACGGTAGCTGTTAATTGTATATGCGTTACAGTCAATTATGATTACATTTCATATCTTGGCTAGAAAATAACGCATCCACAGACATCAAATGCTAGCCATCCGACGTTATCAGGTAAATCAGAAATTACAATGTATAAGTGTGATGTATGCAAAGATGTCCGCGGAGATTCCCCAAAGGGCGTAAGGCGAGGGTAAGTGGAAGAGGGTGTGTCTTTTAAGTGTTTCAACTGACTCTGACAGTTGAACTTGAGGTGAGGAAGTTTGTTTCAGGCCTAGCAGAGTTACTCCTATAATCTTGCAATATAATGCTTATCTTTATAAAAATTATTCTGGTTGAAAATGTACGATTCATCTATATTTGTATAGCAGACACAGTAGCCATCTAACAGAAAGAAATGCATATCAGTGTTGTGGCATGCAGCCAGCATATCTCTCTCTCTCTCTGGGATAGGCCTAAGCTTCCATTCCTTTATATAGGCTACATATATTTACTTATACAAATATTAATATCACACAGTGGAATACATATGGATGTCTGTGAAATTTCTCAAATGTCCGGTAAATTCAAATCTTCTCTGTCATGTTGTCCGGCACCAAATCTTCTGAAATCGCATACGGTTTTTAATTCTGATTTTTGAATATTCACAACAAAATCTGTGTCCAATTGGATGGAAACCTAGCTATGTATGTGGTAGACACTCTAAAGACATTGGCAAGTGCGAAAGTCCAGTGACACTTTGATTATTCCTGCACATCATGGTTTACCAGCAGCCACAAAGATCTAAAGAATAAGCTACCTGCCAAACAAGCTTGTAAGAATTGTACTTAAACTCCCTCCTCATACTCATTTGTAGGTTAAGCATTTTTTGTCTCTATATCTGTGTCTGTATCTAAAGTATGTAACTTTCTTTATGTTTAAAAAAAAATAGGGACCACAAAGGATATAAATCCGAGACTTCACTGTAAAAATCTTTGTGTATATAAGTTTTTTTTTTACTGACAAATAAAAACAATCAATCAATCCAAATTGTGCAGCGGCCAATTCATGAATGGAAAGGGACATCTGTTACAAAACACCATAAAGTTGTCAAGTCTTCGATACTGGGTAAGCCTATAAGGTAGAGAGGGATGCATTTTCTGCTTGTGGAGATTGACATAGTCGATTTGTTGTGGTATTGAAAACACAAACCATGATATTGAAGTGCCCGAAGTCGCTATTCTTTGTTTATTGGTTGTGTGTTGCATTGGTACAGAAACCTGTTGGTGGAAAATTCGTTGCATATTTTTTATATAATTTTAAATATGGCATCAAAATGTAGAAAATCTGATATCCCCCTAACTGATCATTGTCTGCAGCCGGATCTGATAGTGAAGTAATGAAACAGGCAGGGAGAGTGAGCTTATCTGTGGTGGTCAGCAAACCCTCCCTCATCTGGCCCGTAGCCCCGCGCAGAATCGACTGTGCCACAAAAGCATGCTGAAGTGGTAAAGTCCATGTTCACGTTTATAAACACAGGTTCACTACAATTATTGTTATTTTGGTTGTAAACATGATTTAGAGTTAATTATATGAGGGGTGAAAATATTTGTATTATTGGGGAGGTGCATTTGTTGGGGGGATGCATTTTTTTATGACTCCTTGAGTTGGACCAGCCCCTCCCCCCAGTAGATTTTGATCTGTCCCTTACTATACGTCATGGAATTTCTGGTCAAACGGAACCTATTTTTAAAACCTCTTATAAATTTGTTTTCTAGAATAAACTAGGAATTTTATATTTTGACTGTTGTTATGATTGCCTGTTTGTTTCTTATCTGTAAAGAAATTAAGTCAGTTCCACTTTAATGTCCACAGAGCAATCTCCACTCCAATTGACAACTTCTAAAGGACTATAGAAAATGACTGGCTTGAAATGGGAGAAAAGAGTTCCTGTGCATTTCATGAATTCGGAGGAGAAGCCATCACCTCCAGAGAATGTCCCTGGAGACCCATGTGAAACAGCAATCATTTCCTTTTCTCTCTCACACCATGCATACAGTAAATGCTTTCAGATTACTTACCAAGTCACCATCTGAGCACAGAAAATCGTTTTATTATTTGGTGTAGTTAACACCTTGCTGCATACCATGCACAGTGAATATACAATGTATGATATATAGATACTATACTATTCACCCCTCTTCGATTTCTTTCACATTTTATTGTGTTACAAAGTGGGATTAAAATGTATTTAATTGTAATTTTTAGCAGCAATCTACACAAAATACTCTCATCTTTTTGTAGATGAATGAAAAATAAAACACCAATATATCTTTATTAGATAAGTATTCAGCCCCTGAGTCAATACATGTTAGAAACACATTTGACAGTGACTACAGCTGTGAGTTTGGGTCACTCTCTAAGAGCTTTGCACACCTGGATTGTACAATATTCATCCATTATTATTTTCAAAATTCTTCAAGTGTCACATCCTGATCTGTTTCGCCTGTCTTTGTGCTTGTCTCCACCCCCCTCCAAGTGTCGCCCATCTTCCCCATTATCCCCAGTATATTTATACCTGTGTTCTCTGTTCGGCTGTTGCCAGTTCATTTTGTTCGTCAAGCCTACCAGTGGTTTTCCCCTTGCTCCTGTCTTTTTATAGTTCCTGTTTTCTAGTTTCCAGGTTTTTACAATGTCTGCTTGCTCTGAGTCTGCCTGCCGCTCTGTACCTTGTCACACCACCCTGGATTATTGACCTATGACTGCCCTGACGCCAAGACTGCCTGCTGTTCTGTACCTTATGGACTCTGATCTGGATTACTGACCTCTGCCTGCCTTTGACCTGTCATTTTGCTTGCCCCCTGTTCTAGTAATAAACGTTTGTTACTTTGACACTGTCTGTATCTGGGTCTTCTCCTGAAACGTGATATCAAGCTCTGTCAAGTTGGTTGCAGACGTCTCATCTAGACACCTGGAAATGCAAATGCGCTACGCTAAATGCTAAATGTACTCGTTAAAACTCAAACGTTCATTAAAACACACATGCAGGGTATTGAATTAAAGCTACACTCGTTGTGAATCTAGCTTTTTAATTCAGATTTTTAAAATGCTTTTCGGCAAAAGCATGAGAAGCTATTATCTGATAGCATGCAACACCCCAATATACCTGAAGGGGACGTAAACAAAAGAATTAGCGTAGCCGGCGCTACACAAAACGCAGAAATAAAATATAAAACATTCATTACCTTTGATGATATTCTTTGTTGGCACTCCTATATGTTCCATAAACATCACAATTGGGTCTTTTTCCCGATTAAATCCGTCCATGTATGCCCAAAATATCCATTTCTATAGCCTGTCTGGTTCAGGAAAAAGCTCCCTTCCAAAACGCAACGTCATTTTTTAAAATTATATAAGTTGCCTATATTCTTTGACAAAACACTTCAAACTACTTTTCTAACCCAACTTTAGGTATTTGTAAACGTTAATAATCGATCAAATTGATCACTGGGCGATCTGTATTCAATAGCAGCTACTCAAGAAAACGTTGTCCTTTTTCTCTCTTCCAAAAATCTTTTCCTGTATGCTGGACGAAATGACGGATCTATTTGTCATTACACAAATGATTTTTGTCAATGAAAATGACGTTTTTGGCGACATCGTGTGGAAGTTGTAGGAACTGCAAGCTCCCGGCTATATATTTTTGCTTGCAATGAACAATTCAGAGACTGGCGGATTAATACTTTTCTGTGGTTTTTGTGACCAGGTTTTTCTTGGGATTTCGCTTGCTGTTCACGTTCTGTTATAGTCACAGACATTATTTAACCTGTTAGATCTCTAGGGGCGCTATTTCATTTTTGGATAAAAAACGTTCCCGTTTTAAGCGCGATATTTTGTCACGAAAAGATGCTCGACTATGCATATTCTTGACAGTTTTGGAAAGAAAACACTCTGAAGTTTCAGAATCTGCAAAAAAATTTTTGTCTGTAAGTGCCCCATAACTCATTCTACAGGCGAAAACAAGATGATGCATCAACCAGGAAATTAGCAGAATTTCTGAAGCTCTGTTTTTCATTGTCTCCTTATATGGCTGTGATTGCGCAAGGAATGAGCCTACACTTTCTGTCGTTCGCCCAAGGTCTTAGCAGCATTGTGACGTATTTGTAGGCATATCATTGGAAGATTGACCATAAGAGACTACATTTTCCAAGTGTCCGCCTGGTGTCCTGCGTGGAATTCGGTGCGCAATTGCCAGCTGCTTGTACTTTTCCATTTGATATAGGGGAGAAACCATGTGTCCAAGAACGATATATCAATGAAGAGATATGTGAAAAACACATTGATGATTGATTCTAAACAACGTTTGCCATGTTTTCAGTCGATATTATGGAGTTAATTTGGAAAAAAGTTCGCGTTTTGAGGACTGAATTTTCGGGTTTTTTTGGTAGCCAAATGTGATGTATAAAACGGAGCTATTTCTAATACACAAAGAATCTTTTTGGAAAAACTGAGCATCTGCTATCTAACTGAGAGTATCCTCATTGAAAACATCAGAAGTTCTTCAAAGGTAAATTATTTTATTTGAAGGCTTTTATGTTTTTGTTGAAATGTTGCGTGCTGGATGCTAACGCTAATGCTAACGCTAGCTAGCTACTTTTACACAAATGATTGTTTTCCTATGGTTGAGAAGCATATTTTGAAAATCTGAGATGACAATGTTGTTTACAAAAGGCTAAGCTTGAGAGATGGCATATTTATATCATTTCATTTGCGATTTTCATGAATAGTTAACGTTGTGTTATGCTAATGAGCTTGCTGATAGATTTACACAATCCTGGATACAGGGTTTTTTTCATAGCTAAACGTGACGCAGAAAACGGAGCGATTTGTCCTAAACATATAATCTTTCAGGAAAAACTGAACATTTGCTATCTCAGAGTCTCCTCACTAAAAACATCTGAAGTTCTTCAAAGGTAAATGATTTTATTTGAATGCTTTTCTGTTTTTTTGTGTAAATGTTGCCAGCTGAATGCTAATGCTAAATGCTACGTTAGCCATCAATACTGTTACACAAATGCTTGTTTTGCAATGGCTGAGAAGCATATTTTGAAAATCTGAGATGACAGTGTTGTTAACAAAAGGCTAAGCTTGAGAGCTAGCATATTTATTTCATTTCATTTGCGATTTTCATGAATAGTTAACGTTGCGTTATGGTAATGAGCTTGAGTCTGTATTCACGATCCCGGATCTGGGATGGGGAGATCAGAAAGGTTAACCAGTTTTAGAAACTTCAGAGTGTTTTCTATCCACACATACTAATCATATGCATATACTATATTCCTGGCATGAGTAGCAGGACGCTGAAATGTTGCGCGATTTTTAACAGAATGTTCGAAAAAGTAGTGGGTCGACTTAAGAGGTTAATTAAACATTGCTAGATACAGTGGTTCGTCCTTTAAAGGTTGCAGCGTACTGCAGCACAGCTTGGGCGGCGCCGCAGAATTCTATGGCGTGTTATTTAAGTGTCAGCCATCGGAACAATCAAAGCTAGTTAGTGCTAGTTTAACCACCAGAGAGCACCTTTGAGAAGCATTTGATAGTCTTCAATAGTGTCTGTACTACAGAATTTAAAACCTTTTTTTGTAAGAACATAGTATATGGGACGGATTAAGAAATTTTGCTTAATTAATTTGATTAAAATTATGGTAAAACAAAAAACTCTCAGGGTTTCCATTAGGATGGAATGGAAAATATGGCACTGTACAACGTGATGGTCGGGAGTCAGGTACAGTACTGGGCTTTTTAGCTAAAGAATCACTGTGTCGTGCGGGTATGAGGGAGACCGGGGTTTAATTCCCAGACGGGGAGGAAGGAGTAGGCTGTCCTTGTAAATAAGAATTTGTTATTAACTGACTTGCCTAGTAAAATAAAGGTTACACTAAGAGCATAACATTTCTACACCATAATTGTAGTCTAACCAATACCCAAACGAGATTCAGTGAATATAAAAATGTCATTGATTTTTCAAGACCAGTCCCCATGCTTGTCTCAGAGCAGTGCGAAACGGTGCTAAAGTAGTTGTAGGCTATTGCTTCAAATCCTATTGCTTCTAACGTCAATATGCTCTTTAAAAAAATTGACCTACACCACTTTTAACAGCACATTACTCAACAATAGTAAGACTCATGTCGCCTACGGTAGTCCTACAGTATATCAAAAAATATGACGTGACTCTCTGCCAATAATTACCTAAAGAGGATTGCACGGTGTTGGGCTATAAGCACAACCCCCACCTGTGGACGTCGGGCCCTCATACCACCCTCATGGAGTCTGTTTCTGACCGTTTGAGCAGACACATGCACATTTGTGGCCTGCTGGAGGTCATTTTGCAGGGCTCTGGCAGTGCTACTCCTGCTCCTCCTTGCACAAAGGCGGAGGTAGCGGTCCTGCTGCTGGGTTGTTGCCCTCCTACGGCCTCCTCCACGTCTCCTGATGTACAGGCCTGTCTCCTGGTAGCGCCTCCATTCTCTGGACACTACGCTGACAGACACAGCAAACCTTCTTGCCACAGCTCGCATTGATGTCCCATCCTGGATGAGCTGCACTACCTGAGCCACTTGTGTGGGTTGTAGACTCCGTCTCATGCTACCACTAGAGTTAAAGCACCGCCAGCATTCAAAAGTGACCAAAACATCAGCCAGGAAGCATAGGAACTGAGAAGTGTTTTGTGGTCACCACCTGCAGAACCACTCATTTATTGGGGGTGTCTTGCTAACTGCCTATAATTTCCCCCTGTTGTCTATTCCATTTGCACAACAGCATGTGAAAATCATTGTCAATCAGTGTTGCTTCCTAAGTGGACAGTTTGATTTCACAGAAGTGTGATTGACTTGGAGTTACATTGTGTTGTTTAAGTGTTCCCTTTATTTTTTTGAGCAGTGTATTTCAGTCTTCTATGATGTAGATAAAGTGTAATACTGGGATGCAAACTCAAAAATTAATACATTTCAACTCTATATCTGAGATGGAATAGGTGTCTTTTTTTAAGCCCATAACCATGTGCGTGAGATGTATGATTTTATTTCAAAGTAGATTTGTTGAAGACCAAGAAACACTCTGTGTGACCCTGATTTAGCCCACTGCAGTAAATAAGAAATTGCCTTTTATCTTGAAATTACATTACCAAAAACCTGCATATCTTTAAGATATTTTCTAATTAAAACTCAAAATTCCATTACCAAATCGATAACGGAATTCGCGAAAAATCGTTAACGGAATCTCTGCCATTGAACTGGCTACAATGGGACATCGTAAGGGAACTCAGAGTTGTCACAACCCACAGTCGGATTCACAAGTTTGGAAAGCAAAGTAGAGGACAGCACAGCAGAGTAGAGTACAGAGTATAGTTCAGTACACTACTGCACAGTATAGTACTGTACTGTAGAGTTCTGTACAGTACACAGTATACTGTAGCACACCATAGACTATTGTAATGTACTATGGTGTGCTGTACTGAACTCTACTGTATTGTACTGAACTATACTCTACTTTACTATACTGTTCTGTGATGAACTCTATTCTACTATACTGTTTTGTGCTGTACTTTACTGTACTGTACTAATCTCTACTGTACTTTCATAAAATATTCAAATATGCAAAGGAGGATATTGCATATTTATACATTTGTGTACCTATTTAGGATACATGAACATCACCATGAAGAGAATGACATTCATATCCATAATTATGGATTTCTGTGTAGTACAGATCAGGTACCCATGGAATTCTGTTACTGCAATTCCTTTACCGGGTGTGAATCCACTTCACTTACTGTAGTTCAAAATACAAGTCAATGTGTCATGTCATAGCTGACACCTCATTTTCTTCTGTGAATATTGTTGAATCTTAATTTGGAACAGAAATTAAAATAGTTTTTGGAAAACGTGGACTCTTAAAAGTTATGTTACCAAACTTTGCCTCTGCACAGTTTTCCAGTAAATGTGTTTTTCTACATTTTTTCTGTGTAAATTGTTAAAAGTAGTCTTGTTCATTGAGTTGCGCATGTATTTTTTTGTACAATTGTAAGATAAACTTCCCGTCAATGTGTGGTTTACACATGTATAGTCTATGAGCTGAATTACTAGCTTACCTCAATTAGCCAAGAAGTACCTAGTTTGAAAGGGACTATTTACTGGAAACTGTGCAGCACAATTTTGCCTACATTTTCCGCCACGTGGGCCAGCCCCCTACCAATTTGAGATCCAGCCAATGAGGTTCAGCCCATCACCATTTGAGTGACAGCTAGCAAGATGCACACATAGCAGAGAGAGAGAGATAGCAATGACGTGGTAAACATATCTGCACATATGTGACATAGTACACCATTTCCAGGGACCACTTTTGGCTTGTGAGCGGTACTTTCAGAACTATTGGCCAAAAAGTGTACAAAAGTACTAAAGAATCTCTAATATTGTGGATCAACTACAATGTTGTTGATCCAACCTCAGCTTCTTCTATCACAGCCATTAAACTCTGTAACTGTTTATTTTAAAATCACCATTTGCCTCAGTGAAATCCCTGAATGGTTTCCTTCCTCTCCAGCAACTCATTTAGTAAGGACGCCTTTATCTTTGTAGCTACTGGGTGAATTAATACATCATCCAAAGCCTAATTAGTAACTTTACCATGCTCAAATTGATATTTAGTGGCTGCCCTTCTTTCGAGGATTTGGAAAAACTCCATGGTCTTCGTGGTTGAATCTGTGCTTGAAATAATCTACTCGGCTGAGGGAACTTGTGTGTGTGGGGTAAAGAAAGAGGTAGTCATAAAATAAAAAATATCGTTTATCCCTATTATTGTACAGAGTGAGTCCATGCAACTATTATGTGATTTGTTTACGGACATATTTCCTACTGAATTTAAGACATTTTTTGTTTGTCTTTTATTAATATATAAACTTTTTTTATCACTTTGACATTATAGAGTGTTTTCTGTAGATCAGTGGCAGAAAAATCACAATTAAAACCATTTAAATCCCACTTTGTAGCTGAAGGAAATGTGAAAAATTCCAAGGGGGGTGAATACTTTAGATAAGTATACATAGCTATATTTCCCTTTTGACCTCATCAGTGTTATATTAGGATTAGCACATGATGGGTCGTTTACCAGGTGAGGTGAGGAACCTGCCAGCCAGAGTAGAAAGGCTGTTAATTGAAGTGCAGCATAATAAAATGAGGGATGAGGGTAGGTGAGGATAAAGGTAGGGTAGGTGAGGATAGTGGTAGGGTAGGTTGGGGTTTGTGGAATCTGCACTTCAATTATTGATCAAACAGCTGTTAAATGGAAATGTGTTTACATCAATTAATCATCTCCCCATATGCCCCTAATCGGTCCTTTCCACAGAGGTATCAAAGCAATCCCACCGTTGACACCGGCTGCATGGGAGATGCAGCGCTTAGCCCTCCATCATTCATCATGTTTTACTGGGCTCTAAAAGCTGGAACACATAATATGACAAGGTGATTACTACAGCCATAAGACAGCTTCTGGAAACTGTACTCATACTCCCAGGGCACATGATTCGGTGTGGTATTATGTGACATACTGTATGTTACATTATGACTCAGCGTCTACCTGTTTCTCATTTGAAGGATGGGAAGTTATTGAGACGTTTGTAACGCTCCATGGTGACACCATCAAGAACGTTTCAAGACTAATCCATAAAATATGGAGTAATGATTATGAGGATGTTGGTGAAAGAAGAAGTGGTTTCCCTGCCAGAGTCAACTGAAGATAAAGACTTGATGATGTGATTCTGACATGATGCACATCATTGTGTTTCTTTGTATTTGATCTAATCTCATTACTTTCAGATCGCCTGCTTTCTGTAATTAAGGTGAGCGGACAGTCCTCTGCTGTATTCCATATTTACCACGTCACTGAGCATTCAGGTTGATCCAGATAGCTAGGATTAACTAGTGGGATTGTGATTGACCACTCAGGTAATAACCTCACAGGTAAACAGGTATGGATTATCTGGAAAGTAATTGAGTCAGGGTTGGTTTGGCCTGGAAGGCCTTCTCCTGTTCAGATAGCCAGAGTAGGAGGAAGTTACTACCAGAAGCTGAACATATCCTAACCGTTCATGTCCACATCCTGCTTTAACCCTAACCCTCAACCATAACCCTAACACTGGCTTCATGTCCACATCCTGCTTTAACCCTAACCCTCAACCATAACCCTAACACTGGCTTCATGTCCACATCCTGCTTTAACCCTAACTCAAGTTTTTCTGTAGTTATAGGTATACATAGGAAACTGCACAAACTGTCATCTTATTGAACCAACACTTATGTTGAACATTTCATTTGACTGTCGGTGTGACTTTATTTGAAGGGTATTGTCTTCAGTCTGTTCCTCACCCTGCAGTCAGACAGCTGACATCCAAATGATCAATGACATCAGATCAACGCCATGGGAACAGGTAGATGCATATCTCATGATTAATCACCAGCTTGACCAGCTTTCTTCATCAAGATAGGAACAGTATCCTGACATATGATTATGTTTTTGTTTGCTTTATAAAGCTAACTTTTGTATTTGGACGGATGATGGATCTGTTGCTTACTGCTGTGAGGTTGACTTGGTCGATATTCCTTCAACTCTTTTGATATGATGAGAGTAGGAGGCGAAAACCGTCAGAAGTAGATGAAAAAAAAGAAATAATCAAAACGGTCCCTCAAACAAAATTCGCTTTACCTTTGCATCTTAGAGTGTCCAACCAAGCGTGAAAATCCATTTCTGAAGCCATCTCTCTTTACCATCTTACATTCACCATCATTTACTTTGTACATGTAGGTGAGTTCAACATCCTCTTGAACTCTCTTCATGCATCCTCCATGAATCTCCCACCAATGATTATCTCTGTGGAAACATCCCTTCCTCCAGCCATTATGATAGCACATAAAGACATTATCCTCCTTATTTCTATAGGGTTATTAGCATTTCTAAGGCATGGCCATGAATCATTTGGCTGCCATGTGGTCAACGTGATTTTCCTTAAAAGCATGACAGGTCACCAGGGTTTCCACCTGGAAATGATTACACAGGCACGTAGCCGCACACGCACGCACACACACACACACATACACACATACAGAGAGACAGATAGGTAGAGTTCATTGACACTTGAACGCTATAATGGTATTGTGCAGCACTGAGCGGATCGATAGGCATATTTTAATTAGCCTAATAAAGTACATTTCTCGCTTGCAGGGAATATGAGATGTACACTGAGTGCACAAAACATTAAAAACACCCGCTTGTTCCATGACATAGACTGACCAGGTGAATCCAAGTGAAATCTATGATCCCCTTATTGATGTCATCTGTTATGTCCACTTCAATCAGTGTAGATGAACGGGAGGAGACAGGTTAAAGAAACATTTTTAAGACTTGAGACAATTGAGATGGATTGAGAAAATATTTAAGTGCCTTCAAACGGTGTATAGTAGTAGGTGCCAGGGGCACCGGTTTGAGTGTGTCAAAAACGACGATGATGCTGGGTTTTTACCCTCAACAGTTTCTTGTGTCTATCAAGAATGGTTCACCACCCAAAGAACATCCATCAAAGTTGACATAATTGTGGGAAGCATTGGAGTCAACATGGGCCAGCACCTTGTAGTCCATGCTGAATTGAGGCTGTTCTGAGGGCAAAAGGGGGGGACTGCACCTCAATAATATTATGTTCCTAATGTTCCAGAATATGTTCCTAATGTTTCATACACTCAGTGATGATATATACATATCCAAATGAAGAGATGGTCAATGTTAAAAATAACTGATCTGAAACCTGAAATAGTCATGTATCTTCCCCTGTGAACATATGTTTATATGAGTTATTTAAAATGTGTTATTTTTAAAGAGAACAGATGTATAAAATGAAATGAAGACAATGCGCAACAATATGTCTGTCATCAGATTCGGGAGGAAGGCACAACAATTGTCACATTCAAATCGAACTGAAAAGGAGAGATTTCTATTTGAAACCACACACTCCTTTAGTGAGGATCCCACATCAACGCTTAGAATACATATGATCCGTCTCTCTACATCTTTCTCTACCTCTCTGCTCCAAGTACAACAGTGAATAATTTGTCATTAGATGGAAAAATCGGTGGTGAGAAAGGTTTTATCACAACATTTATTTCCCAATTTTTATTGACTTGAGAAATGATGCATAAACAAGGAGAGAGTACCTTGTTAAAACTTGATAACACCATCCTTGATGAATTAGTAAACACCTAGGGCCTGTACTTTCCAGTGGTAGGGTTTCCATAGCAATGCCCAATGATGTGTTCCACAGCGCAGACTAGCTACTTGATTTACAGTGTGGCATTTGCACTCTTTGTCGGAATCATCCCAAGACTCTTCTCTAGCTTGTGTCTCTGCAGCTGAATAAAGTCTCACATTTCTTAGCAGTGACAGGTCTCGCCTGAGACTCTTGCCTTGTATTGTCTATTCAAGCCAAACAAGGGCCGGCGAGAGTTCTCCATTGCTGCATTTTTAATGATTCATGGCAAGGCCAGAGCACAATTTCTGTAGAGCTCTATTACCCCTGCTGAGAAGGTCGGGCCGCCAATCTGCTTTGGCTTCACCCTCAGCAAATACTACTGGACAAAGAATGTATGGCTCCTATAGTATTGTACAGCAGACCAAGTGTGAGGGAATCCAAAGGTGGACTGCCCAATGTGTTTTAATGACCTGAAAAAGCTTGATAAAGTATGAACGGTTTAATGTAACATTACATTAATCTCAAAAATATATACAGAACCAGTCAAAAGTTTGGACACACCTACTCATTCAAGGGTTTTTCTTTATTTTTACTATTTTTTACATTGTAAAACAATAGTGAAAAAGCAGATATGGAATCATGTAGTAACCAAAAAAGCGTTACACAAATCAAAATATATTTGAGATTCTTCAAAGTAGCCCCCCTTTGCCTTGATGACAGCTTGGCACACTCTTGGTATTCTCTCAACCAGCTTCATGAGGTAGTCACCGGGAATGCGTTTCAATTAACAGGTGTGCCTTGTTAAAAGTTAATTTGTGGAATTTCTTTCCTTATGCATTTAAGCAAATCAGTTGTGTTGTGACAAGATAGGGGGTGTATACAGAAGCTAGCTATATTTGGTAAAAGACCAAGTCCATATTAGGTCAAGAACAGATCAAATAAGCAAAGATAAATTATATTTTAGATTCTTCAAAGTAGCCACCCTTTGCCTTGATGATAGTGTTGCACACACTTGTCATTCTCTCAACCATCTTTTCCAACAGTCTTGAAGGAGTTCCCACATATGCTGAGCACTTGTTGGCTGCTTTTCCTTCACTCTGTGGGCCATTATTTGGAGGCCAGCTCATCTGATGTAGCACTCCATCACTCTCCTTGGTCAAATAGCCCTTACACAGCCTAGAGGTGTGTTTTGGGTCATTGTCCTGTTGAAAAACAAATGATAGTCCCACTAAGTGCAAACTAGATGGGATGGCATATCGCTGCAGAATGCTGTGGTAGCCATGCTGGTTACGTGTGCCTCCTCCTTCCTGTTTCATGGTGGGAACCACACATGCGGAGATCATCCATTCACCTACTCTGCTTCTTACAAAGACACAGCGGTTGGAACCAAAAATCTCCCATTAGGACTCATCTCACTATTCCAATATCCATTTCTCGTGTTTCTTGGCCCAAGCAAGTCTCGTCTTCTGATTGGTGTCCTTTATTAGTTGTTTATTTGCAGCAAATTGACCATGAAGCCCTGATTCACGCAGTGTCCTTTGAACAGATGATGTTGAGATTTTGTCTGTTACTTGAACTCTGTGAAGCATTTATTTGGGCTGCAATCTGAAGTGCAGTTAACTCTAATGAACTTATCCTCTGCAGCAGAGGTAACTCTGGGTCTTCCTTTCCTTTGGCGGTCCTCAGGAGAGCCAGTTTCCTCATAGCGTTTGATGACTTTCAAAGTTTTTGAAATGTTCTGGATTAACTGACCTTCATGTCTTCAAGTAATGATGGACTGTCGTTTCTCTTTGCTTACTTGAGCTGTTTTTGCCATAATATGGACTTGGTCTTTTACCAAATAGTGATAGCTTCTGTATACCACCCCTACCTTGTCACAACACAACTGATTGGCTTAAACGCATTAAGAAGGAAAGAAATTACACAAATTAACTTTTAACAAGGCACATCATTCCCGGTGACTACCTCATGAAGCTGGTTGAGAGAATATCAACAGTGTGCCTAGCTGTCATCAAGGTAAAGGGGGGCTACTTTGAAGAATCTCAAATATATTTGTTTAACACTTTTTTGGTTACTACATGATTTCATATCTGTTATTTCATAGTTTTGATGTCTTCGCTATTATTCTACATTGTAGAAAATAGTAAAAATAAAGAAAAACCCTTGAATGAGTAGTTGCGTTCAAACTTTTGACTGGTACTGTATATAAACAAAAAAATACATTATTCCACATGGTCCACGTCAATGTTTAGAATCGTCACTTGATCTTATATCTGAATTTTTTATCCCTTTTGTGGTCTCACACACACTGTATCAACAACCAACTTCGTTAGGAACAAAGGACAAGAAAGAGAGGATTAATATTTTTTGCAAATGGTTTTCTATTATTGCCGTTTAAAATGCAACAACCCCCACTTATGTTGACAGCATGCTTGTAATTGGAATAACTGGAAAAATAATTGAAGACAACTTCAGCTACACAGTAAATGTGTACAAGGCCAGAGACAGAGTGAGAGATATACTTGAAGCTATTTGTTTCATGAATTCAGCTCTACAGATAAAAAGCCAGCAAGAAACACAGTTTATTTTGTTTTTCTTGGTAGCAAATGACAGCTTGGCATATCTAGAGTTATTTTCTACAGGAAGAAAAGTACATATTGCCATGGGAATAAGCTCAATGGGGGGTCTGGTGCAGAAATGTTAGTCTTTAAAGTGCTTTCACTGATGGAACAGAACAGTCATTTAGAGAATCTGGATCTACGACTTGCTATCTCTTCATGTGTTTGTCCGGTCCGTCTTTAGATGACATTTAACCAGTGACACTATGACTGTCTGTGGGTGTCAAAGGAGACAACATCATTATTAAACTAAATGGTGTCCATCTCTTCCTCCTCCTTGTGATTGCCTGTCCTGGCGCTGGTATTACAGTAGAACAGGGGCAAAATAAAACAAAGCTAAGTAAGCAACAAACAACAACCCCGTACCAACCCTCCTCTATCAAGACTTCATGAGGAAATGCAAAGCTGCCCCTGGTTGCATGCTGGTTTTGATCATATCATATAATTTGTGTCGCTCTGATTTCCTCCCAAACAAACACCTAACAAAGAAGATCAGACAGTGTTGGGGAACAAAGACTGACAGGCTGCAGCAGCTTAAACAACAACAACATAATTCCCAAACTAGGGAGGTTCACAGGAGACAACTGACTTTGACGAAGATGACGCCCATTGTGTTTGATAATGATGTGCTGACTTGAGGGGCCTTTGGAAACATAAATGGTCATGTCACCTTACTGTCTTCATAGTGCAGTGATGCTTTGTGCTAAATTAGCTCTCTTTTCTTCCAAATGACCTAATAGCAATTGCTATCTTCAAAGACGAGGTCGCAGACACAAGCTAAGGTACTGACCATGTCACTTTGAATTGGTGCTGTTCACTTCACACCAGGACTTAATAAGTAAGATTCTTTGACATTTCAAACCATAATTGTACTTAGCTGTTACTAGCCCAACTTGTACATTTAGAATAGATGAAGAACCTTCTACATCAAGATACAGAGAGAACAAACTTACTCACATGTATGAAGCTGTTCAATAGCAGTGGGTTGGATGGCTAATTCAGAGCATCAACAGAGTACAACTATTCAAAGACATTTGGAAGCAACATTTTAAATATATAGTGCATTCGGATAGTATTCATATCCCTTTACTTTTTTCACGTTTTGTTACGTTACAGCCTTATTCTACAATTGATTAAAATGTTTTTTTTCCCCCTCGTCAATCTACACTCAATACCACATAATGACCAAATTAAAAACAGGTTTCTATAATTCCTTTCAATGTTTTATTCAATAAAAAAATGCTATCACATTTACGTAAGTATTCATACCCTTTACTCAGTACTTTGTTGAAGCACTTTTCACAGCATTTACAGCCTCAAGTCTTCTTGGGTATGATGCTACAAGCTTGGCACACCTGTATTTGGGGAGTTTCTCCCATTCTTCTCTGCAGATCCTCTGAAGCTCTGTCAGGTTGGATGGGGAGCGTCGAAGCACAGCTATTTTCAGGTCTCTCCAGAGATGTTCAGTCAGGTTCATGTCCGGGCTCTGGCTGGGTCACTAAAAGAAAATCAAAGACTTGTCCCGATTACCACTCCTGCATTGTCTTGGCTGTGTGCTTAGAGGTATTGTCCTGTTGGATGGTGAACCTTCGCCCCAGTCTGAGGTCCGGAGCGCTCTGGAGCAGGTTTTCATCAAGGAACTCTCTGTACTTTGCTCCGCTCATCTTTCCCTCGATCCTTACTAGTATCCTAGTCCCTGCCGCTGAAAAACATCCCCACAGCATGATGCTGCCACCACCATGCTTCACCGTAGGGATGGTGCCAGGTTTCCTCCAGACGTGACGCTTGGCATTCAGGCCAAAGTGTTCAATCTTGATTTCATCAGACCAGAGAATCTTGTTTCTCATGGTCTGAGAGTCCTTTAGGTGCGTTTTGGCAAACTCCAAGTGGGCTGTTGGGTGCTTTTTACTGAGCAGTGGCTTCCGTCTGGCCACTCTTCAATGAAGGCCTTGGTGGAGTGCTACAGAGATAGTTGTCCTGGAAGGTTCTCCCCATCTCCACAGAGGAACTCTGGAGCTCTGTCAGAGTGACAATTGTGTAATAATTTTAAATAAAAAAATGTGATATCACATTTACATAAGTACTCAGACCCTTTACTCAGTACTTTGTTGAAGCACCTTTTGCAGTGTTTACAGCCTCAAGTCTTCTTGGGTATGATGCTACAAGCTTGGCACACCTGTATTTGGGGAGTTTCTCCCATTCTTCTCTGAAGATCCTCTCAAGCTCCCTGACCAAGGCCCTTCTCCCCCATTTGCTCAGTTTGACCAGCCGGCCAGCTCTAGGAACAGACTTGGTGGTTCCAAACATCTTCCATTTAAGAATGATTCCCTAATCAATCTACAGGAGGCCACTGTGTTCTTGGGGACCTTCAATGCTGCAGAAATGTTTTGTTACACTTTCCCAGACATGTGCCTCGACATAATCCTGTCTCCGAGCTCCACGGACAAATCCTTCAACCTCATGGCTTGGTTTTTCCTCTGACATGCACTGTCACCTTATACAGACAGGTGTGTGCCTTTCCAAATCATGTTCAATCAATTGACTTTACGACAGGTGGACTCATTTACAAATTTAGAAAAACCTGTTTCTCTCTTTTTCATTATAGGGTATTGTGTGTTGATTGATGAGGAAAAACTTGGATTTAATCCATTCTAGAATACGGCTGCAACATAACAAAATGTGGAAGTCAAGGGGTCTGAATACTTTCCGAATGCACTCTACGTCTGTAGCATTGGTGAAAGATCAGGAATCCCAGAGAGGTAAAAACAATCTGATTTCTGTCTAATGACTGGGATATTAGCTGATGCTGCTCATAAAGACATTACTTTGTATCCAAGCTCATGCCCTTGAAAGTGTTGTCTCTGAAAATAATGGAATAAATAGACTAAGAACAGATAAACAAAAGAAGCAGAGATGTTTGTCAATAAAGCCCATTAGAGTTTTCAGCTGTAAATATGAACAGTTACTTTTTCCATGAAGCAATACCCTGGTTAACACTAGTTAATAGAAATACAGTTATACAAAGGTACAATGTGTATGGAATATAAAATTAGGTGAGAGAAAAAACAACATTATTGTTTCACCTTGGAGGAAAGGATAATTGTTAAGATTTTCTTTCCCCATAAGCAACACATTTAATCACTTATATACTGGTTAAAATATGATGAGAAGCTCTCTCGCTCGCTTTCTTTAATTCATAGGTTTCACCTATGATGAATGGTGAATAAACAGAACAATTGTGAGCTTTGAAACCGTTTGATGTTATGTCTCCCTGTATTTCAGCATATTTTGCCGAGGATACAGAATGTGCACATGTATTATAATTAGTGTTCACTGGGTGATCATGAGTAAATATGAATCTATAGATAATTACATTATCTTGAGATGATTGTTTTAGACTTCTCTCTCCTCAAGGGTAACTGTGTGGTGTGCTGTAGTAATTTGCTGCCTCAAAGTTGTAGTGTAGCCTTCCCCTTCATTTAATATTCTATCTTTGTGTTTTACAATCACTTAGATTATTTTCTACAAGACATCAACATTAACAAAAAAATTGGGAAAATCCCAAACCACAAACAAAGGATTTTAGAGTTTGGCTTCGAGGCATGCATTCACCAGCCCCCGCTGTTTTTAATGTCACTTTTCTACTTTGGCAAGAATAAAGAGAAGAGGCCCCTTTTCTGAAAAATACCTAAATCTTTTGCAGCCATTTCATTATCGTGATGCTGACAGCAAGATCATCCATCCAGGAGATGCCCATATTTGTGTGTAACTTCAAATCGCGGTAAGACAGAAAAGAAATCAACTTAGCTGGAGAGTCTGTTGCTGCTTCAGTCAGGAATATGTGGCCACAGGCTATATAATAGAGATCTCTTTCGTTCGGTGTATATAGCCGAGCTAGAAAATAGAAAAACACCAACAAAACAACAAACAACAAACAATTCTGTAAGGCACTGGAAGCTCCAACTATTTCTATCATGCTTTACCCAACATTTGAAAGCATTGGACAGTATGCTATAAGTGCCAATGTCATAAGAATAAGGGTCAGTCTCATAGTCTGCTAAATGACTAAAACATTTCACTGCCACAGTGGGAGACCAGTTGTTTCAGAGGCCTACGCTGAAGCTATTCTGTAAGGAAGATATATATTATTACAAACTACATTGCGAAATGTTTACCCTGAGACCAGAAGGAACCACCATTGTCCATTTTGAAACTTTTTAAAGAGCGACTGAACGCACCAATTCCGCATGTGCTTCTCTGTTCCTCATTAAGAAAAAATAGATTTCAGTCTTTGTTCGATGTGGCACTTACTGATTTTTGTTTCCATGAGATACCATAGCAACAAAGGCAGTATCATTTATTCAACATAGTCAGAAGGAATCTAAGATAACTCTATAAAATCTGTTATTAATTTGGATGTTTTTGCCGAGGAGGTTTTAAGATGCGTTGTCTTATGTAAACACAGTCCGATCTGTTGCGTTGCTTGGCGGGTCTTTCTCAATGTCTGTGTGTCACGGATCCCTCCGGAACTTACATCACCCACACCTGTCCCCTATTCCCACTAATTATTATTTGTATATATTTGCCCTTTGTTCACCATGGTGCTGTCCATTATTGTTACAATGTCCGTTGGTGCGTGTTAGTACCTGTGCTGTGTGTTTTGGCTTTTGTGCCATTGTGGATTGCGCAGATGATTACGGGTCTTGTCCGGTGTGTTAATCATTGTGCGCGTGTGTTATTTATTCGAGGTACTCCTTGCACTTTTGTTTTGGGTTTCTACCCTGTGTTTTGTTACGTGTTTGTTTGGTCTTTGTCCCGATCCTTTACACAGCACGCAGTGATTTGGGTTTGAATAAAAACCCTATTACGCATTCCTGCGCCTGTCTCCCAAATCATGTATGCCAGCGTGACAGTGTGTTCTGTGGTATGGTTGGATAGAGCGCAACACCGCAGCTGTGTATCTCGTGTTAGTGGGCAAGTGAGCATGTTTGAAATCACAACCATGACGAACTCACTTTAACCTTTATTTTTATCAGGGAGTCATACCGAGACCAAGGTCTCTTTTAAATATGAGCCATGAATTAATTAAATTACAGAAAATACACACCTCAAAATATAAATAGAAAATGCAAGCAGAAAGAAAGAAAAACATAAACACACATGTTCAAATAAATAAAATAAAATGTTATTTGTCACATGCACCGAATACAACTGGTGTAGACTTCACTGTGAAATGCTTGCTTACGAGCCCTTCCCAACAATGAAGATAGTAAAGAGGAATAAAATAAAACGTGTAAAGGTTTGAGTGTGCGTGTATTTTGTGTTTGTGTAATGTGTGTTTGTGTTGTGTAGGTCTGCGAGTGTGTGTGGGTGCGTGTGTGTGTGGGTGCGCATGTAGTGTATGTGAATCAGTGTGGGTTTTGTGTGGGAGTGTCAATGTAGTTTGTGTGAGTGAGTGTGTAAATGGTTTGTATATATAGTCTACTGAGTGTGTGTAGGGTCAGTGCAAGATGGATTGTGTTTAATAGTCACATGTACAGGGTTGCAGGTGTGATTGCAGGGTATTGTGAAAATCTCCAACATGCAGGACTAAGTTAAATAAAATAATTAAAATGGTTATAAAAAAAAGAAAAACAATAGAAATAGAAATAGCAGTATATACATCAGAGTCAGTGCATATAGTTTGGGTACTCTTAAATTACTATTTAGCAGTCTGACTATTTAGCAGTCTTATGGCTTGGGGGTAGAAGCTGTCTCCGAGCCTGTTGGTCCGAGAGCTGATGCTCATGTACCGTTTTCCGGAGAGTAGCAGAGTGAACAGTCTATGACTTGGGTGGCTGGAGTCTTTGGCAATTTGTCTGGCCTTCCTCTGACACAGCCTGACATAGAGGATGGCAGGGAGCCTGGCCCCAGTGATGTACTGGGCTGTCCGCCCTCTGTAGCACTTTGAAGTCAGCGGCGGTGCATTTGTAATAAGGTCCTCAATCAGGTTTCTGAATTTCTCTAGAGGCACCAGAACATCAAATTTAAGCACCTTTTGAAGATTGTTCCACAAATAAGATGCAAGAAAACTCAAAGTTGATTTATCTAACTCAGTAGAAACCAAATTAATTTCTGGAGTTAGCCATCTCTGAGACCGGGTGTGGTAGTGCGTATGTCCAAAGTTTAGTAAAATGTTAGGTACAGTGGAACTTTATGTAAAAGGGCTTTATAAATGAAAACATAGCAAATCAAATGTATTAGTCACATACAGTACACATGGTTAGCAGATGTTATTGCGAGTGTAGGGAAATGCTTGTGCTTCTAGTTTAGACAGTGCAGCAATATCTAACAAGTAATATCTAACAATTCCACGACAAATACCCAATGGAATAAGGAAGGGAATGGAATAAGAATATATACATATACATTTATGGATGAGCAATGACAGAGCGGCACAGGCTAGGTTGCAATAGACAGTATAGAATACAGTATATACAGATGAGATGAGTAATGCAAGATATGTAAACATTATTAATGTGGCATTATTAAAGTGACTAGTGATCCTTTTATTAAAGTGGCCAATGATTTCAAGTCTGCATGTAGGCAGCAGCCTCTCTGTGCTAGTGATGGCTGTTTAACAGTCTGATGGCCTTGAGATAGAAGCTGTTTTTCAGTCCCAGATTTGATGCACCTGTACTGACCTCGCCTTCTGGAGGGTAGCGGGGTGAACAGTAAATAGTTTGGGTAGTTGTTGTCATTGATGATCTTTTTGGCCTTCCTGTGACATCGGGTGGTGTAGGTGTCCTGGAGGGCAGGTAGTTTGCCTCCGGTGATGCGTTGTGCAGACTGCACCACCCTCTGGAGAACCCTGCGGTTGTGGGCGGTGCAGTTGCCATACCAGATGGCGATACTGCCAGACAGGATGCTCTCAATTGTGCATCTGTAAAGGTTTGTGAGGTTTTTAGGTGATATGTCAAATTTCTTCAGCCCCCTGAGGTTTAAGAGGCGCTGTTGCGCCTTTTTCACCGCAATGTCTGTGTGGGTAGACCATTTCAGTTTGTCAGTGATGTGTACGCCGAGGAACTTAAAACTTTCCACCATCTCCACTGCTGTTCCGTCAATGTGGATAGGGGGGTGCTCCCTCTGATGTTTCCTGAAGTCCGTAATCATCTTTTTTGTTTCGTTGATGTTGAGTGAGAGGTTATTTTCCTGACACCACACTCTGAGAGCCCTATGTATCAACATACGTGACATCAAAGAGGGCCAACCATCTTTCTGGTAGAGAATGCAGTGATTAGTACTAAAATTGTTGCCTGTAATAAAGCACAGTGCACTATGATAAACTGCATCTAACAGCTTAAATCAATTGGCAGCTATGTTCATAAAGATTGTGTTGCCATAGTCTAGGACCGATAGGAACGTCGACTGAATAATCTGCTTTCTACTATTTAGCGAGAGGCAGGACCTACAGTATTTCTAGAGAAGAAGCCTCTTTTTATTTTCAGCTTCTTAACTAAACTTATGAATATCCTTTTTAAAATATAGCTTTCATCTATCCAGATGCCCGGATATAAATATAGACACCATCCAAAATGCATATGCTTAAATTATCAGAGTTATTTGTATGCGCTCTAAAGAACAAGATATACTTAGTTTACCTGTATTCAATAGTAATTTCAGGTTAATAAAGTTTTTTGTAATCAAATTAAGACAGACTGTAGTTCAGATAGAGCCTGGTCAACCACGGGGGCAATAGCATAGACAACAGTATCAATGACGTACAAATGCAGGTGGCACTTTTTTACAGACAAGTCAATATTGTGAATATAAACAGTAAAAGTACAGGGACCCAAAATAGAGTACATGGTGTGAACACCATTTGCCGCAGGAAGAGCGACATTTCTCCTATGCATAAAGTTGATCAAGCTGTTGATTGTGGCCTGTGGAATGTTGTCCCACTCCTCTTTTATGGCTGTGCAAAGTTTCTGGATATTGGTGGGAATTGGAACATGCGGTTGTACAGGTCGATCAAGAGCATCCCAAACATGGAAGAACTAGAACATTTTCAGCTTCCAGGAATTGTGTACAGATCCTTGCGTCATGGGGCTGTGCATTATCATTCTGAACCATGAGGTGATGGCAGCAGATGAATGGCATGACAATGAGCCTCAGGATCTCGTCACGGTATCTCTGTGCATTCAAATTGCCACAGATAAAATACGCCTGCCCATACCATAACCCCACCGCCAACATGGGGCACTCTGTTCACAACATTGACATCAGCAAACTCCTCGCCCATACAATGCCATACAAGTTGTCTGCAGTTGTGATTCTGGTTGGATGTACTGCCAAATTCTCTAAAACGACGTTGGCTTATATGGTAGAGAAATTAACATTCAATTCTCTGGCAACAGCTCTGATGAACATTCCTGCAGTCAGCATGCCAATTGCAAACTCCCTCCAAACTTGAGACATCTGTAGCATTGTGTTGTGTGACAAAACTACACATTGTCCCCAGCACAAGGTGCACCTGTGTAATGACCATGCTGTTTAATCAGATTAGTGATATGCCACACCTGTCGGGTGGATGGATTAGCTTGGCAAAGGAGAAATGCTCACTAACAGGGAAGTAAACAAATTTGTGCACACAATATAAGAAAAATAAGCTTTTTGTGCTTATGGAAAATTTCAGGGATGTTTTATTTCAGCTTATGCAACATCGGACCAACAGTTTACATGTTACATTTATAGTTTTTCATAGTGTAGTTAGCCACATTATTTATAACTAGGGATGCAGCAAACATAGTGTTATGACCTGGTCTAAAACCCGACTGATGTACATTTAGAACACATTTCAAAGATAAGAAAGATCTTAACTGAGAATTAATCAAGGATTCCAATATTTTAGCTACAATAAGCAAGAAAGTTTATAAATAGGGCGATAATTATTTCGGTCACAATGGTCATCACCTTTGTGAAGGAGGAGTACATGGGTTGCCAAACTTTGGGGATAGTACCAGATATAATCAGCAGGTTACAAATATGGGTTAAGAATTCAGCAATCAGCTGCAGCAAAAATGGATCAAGCATAGCAGCCCCAGTTTCTTTTTTACATCAATGTTAAGCAAAGCATCTATCACATCACAGATAGTAAATTGTTGAAATGTATTAAACAAAGATTCACTAGATGTTGACAGGTTAACCATCACGTCAGCTAGAGGCTGGCAGAAGCAAGAGCAGTTGATTGAATAAATATTAAGCCTGCTGAGATAAAATTATGATTAAATGCATCACTTTCCCATTCTTTTCAGTTATGATGCCAGTCAGACAAAACTTGCTTAGGCAGGGAAGAACAGGAATTTGTACGCTTCAGTCCATCTCATCTGAATGAGCTCAGATAGCTCCGACAAAATCTAGGTTTAGATCAATCTTTGACTCTGAATTGTTTAGACCGGGCGTGTTTTGCTGCCAGAGGAATAAATATGGAGGATACATTTTTTTGAGCCAACTCAGGTTTAGTAATACAGGAGACAGTGGCTAAATCAGAGAAGAACATGTCATGTAAAAACCCTTGGGGAGAAACTATTTAAAATGTCTCTTCTTAATTAAACAAGAGTATTGTATTGTATGGTTTCATATCTCCTAGTACAGTGCATTTGGAAAGTGTTCAAAACCCTTGACTTTTTCCACATTTTGTTACGTTAGTCTTATTCTAAAATGAATGAAACAATTCTAATCAATCTACACACAATGCCCTATAATGACAAAGCAAAACTGATTTTTTTAAATTGTTGAAATGTATAAAAAAAAACTGAAATATCACATTTACAGAAGTATTGCAGACCCTTTACTCAGGACTTTGTTGAAGCACCTTTGGCAACGATTACAGCCTTGAGTCTTCTAAGGTATGATGCTACAAGCTTGGCACACCTGTATTTGGGGAGTTTCTCCCTTTGCGCTGTTCATCTTTCCCTCAATCCTGACTACTCTCCCAGTTCCTGCCGCTGAAAAACATCCCCACAGCATGATGCAGCCACCACCATGCTTCACCGTAGGGATGGTGCCAGGATTCCTACAGACGTGACGCTTGGTATTCAGGCCAAATAGTTCAATCTTGGTTTCATCAGACCAGAGAATCTTGTTTCTCATGGTCTGAGAGTCCTTCAGGGGCCTTTTGGCAAACCCCAAGCAGGCTGTCAAGTGCCTTTTTATTGAGAAGTGGCTTCCGTCTGGCCATTCTACCATAAAGGTCTGATTGGTAGAGTGCTGCAGAGATGGTTGTCCTTCTGGAAGGTACTCCCATCTTCACAGAGGTAGCTCTGTCAGAGTGACCATTGGGTTCTTGTTCGCCTCCCTGACCAAGGCCCTTCTCCCCCGATTGCTCAGTTTGGCCAGGTGGTCAGCTCTAGGAACAGTCTTGGTGGTTCCAAACTTCTTCCATTTAAGAATGATGGATAGCCACTGTGTTCTTGGTTACCTTCAATGCTTCCTTCTCCAGATCTGCCTCGACACAAATCCTTTCACCCTTTTCCTTTGACCTTGTGGCTTGTTTTTTGCTCTGACATGCACTGTCAACTGTGGAACCTCATATAGACAGGTGTGTGCCTTTCCAAATTGTGTCAAATCAATTGAATTTACCACCGTGGACTCCAATCAAGTTGTAGAAACATCTCAAGGATGAATAATGGAAACAGGATGCATCTTGGCTCATTTTCGAGCAAAGGGTCTAAATACCTTTTATTTTTAATACATTTGCAAACATCTCTAAAAACCTGTTTTTGCTTTGTCATTATCGGTTATTGTGTGCAGATTGATGAGGACAATGTTTTATTTAATCACTTTTAGAATAAGGCTTTAACCAAAACAATATGTGGAAAAAGTCAAGGGGTCTGAATACATTTCGAATGCACTGTATATACTATGGGACAATGATCACTGAAATCATATGCAAATACTCCACTAGACAAGTATTTATTAGTAAGAATTAAATAAATCATTGAGGAGTTAACAGGGTTTTTCACATTTCGACGTGTGGGTTTTAAGATGTTTAAGTTCAATGACATTCACATCACCAACAAACTAACATGGTCCAAGCACACCAAGACAGTCGTGAAGAGGGCACGACAAAACCTATTCCCCCTCAGGGGACTGAAAAGATTTGACATGGGTCCTCAGATCCTCAAAAGGTTTTGCAGCTGCACCTTCGAGAGCATCCTGAGGGATTGCATCACTGTCTGGTATGGCAACTGCTCGGCTTCTGACCGCAAGGCACTACAGAGGGTAGTGCGTACGGCCCAGTACATCACCAGGGCCAAGCTTCCTGCCATCCAGGACCTCTATACCAGGCGGTGTCAGAGGAAGGCCTTAAAAATTGTCAAAGACTCCAGGCACGCTAGTCATAGACTGTTCTTTCTTCTACCGCATGGCAAGCGGTACCGGAGCACCAAGTCTTGGTCTAAGTGGCTTCTTAACAGCTTCTACCCCCAAGCCATAAGACTCCTGAACATCTAATCAAATGGCTACACAGACAATTTGCATTGCCCCCCCCCCCCTTCTTCTAAGCTGCTGCTACTCTCTGTTATTATCTATGCATAGTCACTTTAATAACTCTACCTACATGTACATATTACCTCAATACCTCGACACAGGCGCCCCCGCACTTTGACTCTGTACCAATACCCCCTGTATATAGCCTTGCTATTGTTATTTTAACTGCTTTAATTATTTGTTACTTTTACCTCTCTTTTTTAGGTATTTTCTTAAAATGCATTGTTTGTTAAGGGCTTGAAAGTAAGCATTTCACTGTAAGGTCTACCTACACCTGTTGTATTCGGCGCATGTGACGAATACAATTTGATTTGATTTAAAAGATCAATTGAGTCAGATCAAAATTAATTAATATACTCTTAAATGGATCTGAGGCCAGGGAGAGGCAATCCAGATTCAAATGCCCTAAAATCACCAACTCCGAGGACTGAAAAGGTATTACACACTCAAATATAGCACAATATGTGGATTTAGATTAAGGCAGCCCCCTGCACCTCCCTTTCCCTTCCCAAGAGCATCCACCATGGCAGCTTTGGGGCGATAAATCCCAGCAATAACCGTACAAAACTCTGGTTTGGACGAGAATGACTTTATGACAGAAATGATCCTATTTATACTTTGTAGCACATTTTGACACTAGAATAAATGTTTCTGACTAATATCGAAGCCACATAGGCCATTTTCTATCAGAGAAGTTGTTTATTGGCTTCAGTTGCGCTTTAAAGTTAGAGGTTGTGAGGTAGAATGAGATCACAAATCGATTCCTTGTTTCACAATGGACATGCCTTTTAAAAGTGTATTGTTGACAATCACAACAGATTGATTCTCAAGATGCAGGACATAACATATATTATATAACATACGCGAGCCAAGGCGTTAATGCATTAGAGAAGAGAAGATGTCTGTAGACAAACAACAATAAGGCTAAACTGAAGCAAAGTCCACATTCAGGACTAATGTGTAATATGTCTTAAATCTTTACCCTCTGTTTGGACTCTTGAAGAGCTCAGTGTAGGAAATGCGTGCTGTTTGTTTTGGAAGCAGAACATGTGTTCTAGTACTATGTCTTGAGAGGTGTTGTTTTCCTGTCTCTGTACTAGCGCCATCCTGCATCAAAGATTTGGCTTTGATGCAAATCTTTGATCCTATTTTGGATAGGGTTAGGGTTAAGAAGTTGTGTTTTTTGCTTAAAAACTTTTAAAATTATTTTTTAATGAACTGTTTAATGAATCATTAGTATAGTATTGAGCAACAGTCAATATAATATGTATGTTATAAGTATTGTTAGGTTCTGAACATAGAGAGTAAAAACTCAAACGGATGACTAGAAAAAGCTGAACCCAAGTTTATTCAACCAACCTGGTGCCTCAGCTACAAACACACCTTGCACATTATCAAACCTGGCATTTATATGTCAAGATGAGATTAGTGGTGTAACTTCTCACCTCTCCATCTGTTTCCCAAAACTGCCTAAATGCTGACCTGTTGTCTTCACGGTCAAGCGGTCTGGTAGCAGTTTCTCTTCATTCGGTCACTTCTCCATGATGTTTACAAGTGACTTTCTGTTCACCTTACTCAACAGAATATGGACAGAGTTCATTCCACTTTTCTCTCACAGTAACTTTCCATGTTCAAAGTTCCTCTTCACCATTCATTGACACACAACATGTACATTCATTATGCAAGTAACATAATCCATAAGGCCTCATATATTGGCAAGAATAAGTATATTTCAAGTTAGAACCCTACAGCGTCTATGAACATGGTAGACATGATACCTATAGGCTATGTACACATAATTAATAATGCTCTTTCATTAGCTCAGGAAAGAGGTATGTTGTTGTTGTTCTGCTTTCACAAAAAACTGACAGCAAGGCCTTTTATAAAAGTTATCGACAATATGCAACTTTCTGGAATATAACTTCATGAAATTGCAGATAATCATACAAACCAATGTTTTTTAAGACCAATAGGAATCAGTGTATCTTCCTTTTAGTTTGAATATGACTCCTGCACTACATATTTTAGCCATGGATGTAGTTCTTGAAGTCATGTATTCTCAGGTAAGGGGAATGTTAATCATAAACAGTGCTAGAGAGAAGCCCATTGAATTGAATTGAGTGCAATTCATCAATGCATATCAAAGTACAGTACAAAGTAAGAGTGTACAAAGCTTTCATCAAGGCAAAGGATGACTACTTTGAGGAATCTCAAATATACAATTTATTTTGATATGTTTAAGACTTTTTTGGTTACTGCATGATTCCATATGTGTTCTTTCATAGTTCTGATGTCTTCACTACTATTATACAATGTAGAAAATAGTCCAAATAAAGGAAAAACCTGGAATGAGTAGGTGTGTCCAAACTTTTGACTGGTACAGTATATATTGAAAGTATATTATGAAGAGTTGCCTCATATTAATCATGTTTTATTATTTTGGCTCTATCATTCAAAACTTTGATATGAAATCAAACAATGTCCATGAGGTTAAAACCTCTCTAGAGTACATGGGACGGTAGCATCCCACCCGACCAATATCCAGTGAAATTGCAGAGCGCCAAATTCAAAAACAGAAATACTGATTATAAAAATTCAGGAAACATACAAGTGTTATACATAGTATTTAAACCTAACTTCCTCTGAATCCAACCACGGTGTCAGATTTCAAAAAGGCGTTGCGTCGAACGCATACCATGCGATTATTTGAGTACGTCGCCCAGCAGACAAATCATTACAAACAGTAACCAGCCAAGTAGAAGAGTTACACAAGTCATAAATAGAGATAAAATGAATCACTTACCTTTGATCTTCATATGGTTGCACTCAGAAGACATTCATTTACTCAATAAATGTTTGTTTTATTCGATACAGTCTCTCTTTATTTCCAAAAACCTTCCACGTTTTCTTCAGTAATCCACATGCTCAAACGCAGTCACAACAGGCAGACCAAAAATCCAAATTGTATCCGTAAAGTTCATAGAAACATGTCCAACTATGTTTATGTTCAATCCTCAGCTTGCTTTTAGCCTAAATAAATCGGTAATATTTCAACCGGACAATAACGTCGTCAATATAAAAGGGAAACAAGAAAGGCGCGCTCTCGGGATTGCGCATGAAAAAGCTCTGTGACACTTTAGGGTCCAGTCATTCAGACTGGTCTTACTCCCTCATTTTTCAGAATACAAGCCTGAAACAATTTCTAAAGACTTGACATCTAGTGGAAAGCATAGGAACTGCAATTTGAGTCCTAAGTCAATGGATACTGTAATGGCATTGAATAAAAAACTACAAACAAAATAAATCCTACTTCCTTGATGGGTTTTTCTCAGGTTTTCGCCTGCCAAATCAGTTCTGTTATACACAGACATTATTTTTACATTTTTGGAAACTTTAGAGTGTTTTCTATCCAAATCTACCAAATATATGCATATCTTAGTTTCTGGGCCTGAGTAGCAGGTAGTTTACCTTGTGCCAGCTTTTCATCCGGAGGTGAAAATAGTGCCCCCTACCCTAGAGAAGTTATTAAAGTGCAGAGTATAGAGCCAAAAGAAGAAGAAAAAAATTATATCCAATAATATACATAGTGAGTCAGAATAACAACAAGTCTAGCAGTTCTTTCTCAATGAGGTCTAGTGTACTGGGGATAAGTTCTATTTACATTTCCTAGTAAATGCATATTAAGTGTCAAATTATGGCATCATGAGTCTCAAAATGTAAAATATTTTACTCATGTAATTCTATTATTAATTAATACCATTCAGCATTATTATAACATAAATATATAGATGTATGTGTGTGTATGACTGCCAGTCTTGTAATGATACATTCCCGTAATTGATTTTTCACCTCCGGTAAGCCTCTCTTTGTGAATATAAAAGTCCTTATCACCTCCTAGAAGATGAGCAATATCAGTGGATGGAAAAAGTACCTGTCATGGTCGTTTGTAGAATTAACGGACCAAGGCGCAGCGTGCATAGAGTTCCACATGTTTAATTAACCTCTTAGAGCTCTAGGGGCGCTATTTCATTTTTGGATAAAAAACGTTCCCGTTTTAAGCGCGATATTTTGTCACGAAAAGATGCTCGACTATGCATATTCTTGACAGTTTTGGAAAGAAAACACTCTGAAGTTTCAGAATCTGCAAAGATTTTGTCTGTAAGTGCCCCAGAACTCATTCTACAGGCGAAACCAAGATGATGCATCACCCAGGAATTAGCAGAATTTCTGAAGCTCTGTTTTCCATTCTCTCCTTATATGGCTGTGATTGCGCAACGAATGAGCCTACACTTTCTGTCGTTCGCCCAAGGTCTTAGCAGCATTGTGACGTATTTGTAGGCATATCAATGGAAGATTGACCATAAGAGACTACATTTCCCAAGTGTCCGCCTGGTGTCCTGCGTCGAATTCGGTGCGCAATTGCCAGCTGCTTCCACTTTACCATTTGATTCAGGGGAGAAAGCATGTGTCCAAGAACGATGTATCAATGAAGAGATATGTGAAAAACACCTTGATGATTGATTCTAAACAACGTTTGCCATGTTTTCAGTCGATATTATGGAGTTAATTTGGAAAAAAGTTTGCGTTTTGAGGACTGAATTTATGGATTTTTTTTGGTGGCCAAATGTGATGTATAAAACGGAGCTATTTCTAATACACAAGGAATGTTTTTGGAAAAACTGAGCATCTGCTATCTAACTGAGAGTATCCTCATTGAAAACATCAGAAGTTCTTCAAAGGTAAATGATTTTATTTGAAGGCTTTTATGTTTTTGTTAATGTTGCGTGCTGGATGCTAACGCTAATGCTAACGCTAAATGCTAACGCGAAATGCTAACTCTAGCTAGCTACTTTTACACAAATTATTGTTTTCCTATGGTTGAGAAGCATATTTTGAAAATCTGAGATGACAGTGTTGTTTACAAAAGGCTAAGCTTGAGAGATGGCATATTTATTTCATTTCATTTGCGATTTTCATAAATAGTTAACGTTGTGTTATGCTAATGAGCTTGCTGATAGATTTACACAATCCTGGATACAGGGTTTTTTTCATAGCTAAACGTGACGCAGAAAACGGAGCGATTTGTCCTAAACAAATAA
The DNA here is from genome assembly GCF_057628025.1 of Oncorhynchus mykiss. Taxonomy (NCBI): domain Eukaryota; kingdom Metazoa; phylum Chordata; class Actinopteri; order Salmoniformes; family Salmonidae; genus Oncorhynchus; species Oncorhynchus mykiss. The sequence goes on from NC_143029.1 coordinate 70,237,731, forward strand.
TCTTTCAGGAAAAACTGAACATTTGCTATCTGAGAGTCTCCTCATTGAAAACATCTGAAGTTCTTCAAAGGTAAATTATTTTTTTGAATGCTTTTCTGTTTTTTTGTGTAAATGTTGCCAGCTGAATGTTAATGCTAAATGCTACGTTAGCCATCAATACTGTTACACAAATGCTTGTTTTGCAATGGTTGAGAAGCATATTTTGAAAATCTGAGATGACAGTGTTGTTAACAAAAGGCTAAGCTTGAGAGCTAGCATATTTATTTCATTTCATTTGCGATTTTCATGAATAGTTAACGTTGCGTTATGGTAATGAGCTTGAGTCTGTATTCACGAACCCGGATCCGGGATGGGGAGATCAGAAAGGTTAAAGAAACTCACCAAAACAATACAGAACCAAAATGAAACGTGATGTCAAATGCAGTGCACACTGGCAACTACACACAAACAAGTTCCCACAAAAACCCAGTGGGAAAAGACTGGCTAAATATGATTGTATGGTTCCCAATCAGAGGCAGCTGTTTATCATTGTCTCTGATTGGGAACCATACCAGGCCAACATAGACATATAATCACCTAGATAACCCACCCTAGTCACACCCCGACCTAACCAACATAGAGAATAAAAGGCTCTCTATGGTCAGGGCGTGACAGTACCCAATTGTCATACTTGAGTAAGAGTAAAGATACCTTAATAGAAAATGACTCAAGTAAAAGTGAAAGTCACCCAGTAAAATACTACTTGAGTAAAAGTATAAAAGTATTTTGTTTTAAATATGCTTAAGTATCAAAAGTTAATGTCATTGCAAAAATATACAAAATATAATATAAATATCAAAAGTAAAAGTATAAATTATTTCCAATTGTATTTGTGCCAAAGCAGCAGCTACTCTTCCTGGGGTCCAGCAAAATTAAGTCAGTTTATACGATTTAAAAAACATTACAATACATTCACAGATTTCACAACACACTGTGTGCCCTCAGGCCTCTACTCCACCACTACCACATATCTACAGTACTAAATCCATGTGTACGTATAGTGTATATGTTATCGTGTGTGTATGCATGTGTCTGTGCCAATGTTTGTGTTGCTTCAGTGAATCACTTCTATTAGGCAATCCAAGCAGCACAATTTATTTTTAATTTTTATGATAGCCAGGGGTAAACTCCAACACTCAACCATCATTTACAAATGAAGCATTTGTGTTTAGTGAGTCCACCAGATCAGAGGCAGTAGGGACAACCAGGGACGTTCTCTTGCTAAAAGTGTGTTAATTGGACCATTTTTCCTGTCCTGTTAAACATTCAAAGTGGAACGAGTACTTTTGGTTGTCAGGGAAAATGTATGGACTAAAAAGTATATTATCTTCTTTCGGAACGTAGTGGAGTAAAAGTAAAAGTTGTCAAAAATACAAATAGTAAAGTACAGATACCCCAAAAAACTACTTAAGTAGTACTTCAAAGTATTTTTACATAAATACTTTACACCACTGAGCAATATTAACTGGAACCTCTAACAGAATTGTTTAAAAAATGGCCAAAATACTGTTTCTGTGGCATGTTGTAAGGGTGACCAGACCTGTTTTTCTCCCAGACTGTAATACATATGGTAGTGATTAGTAGGCTACATGCTTGTGAATAATGAAAAACACCGACCTCTGGCCACTTACCACTGACAGGATATCATGCAGCCATGACGGAGGAATACTACTAAAAATAGAAACGTTTTTGTTGTTACGTCCTCCTTTATGTTATTCACATTTAATGCAATAGTTCTTAATGTTACCTTTAGTGGAACTGCAACATTTGATGAAATGATCCAGCTGCATTGGCAAGAATACATCTGAACTTTTTCATTTTATAGTCTTTTGTTGTGTGCAAACACAGTATTTAATTTGAACTGTATCATCATTTTCAACAAAGGAAAGTAGATGCAACATGTTTGTAAAAATGGCTAGCTGGGGTTCGTCTGAACGATTGGTTGGACATGCCCTCACCCGCTAGTAAATTATGTTGATTCACTAAGATCCGCCCACTATAGTGTTGTCCTGTCAGAACTTGATGTTGAAGCCCATTAATATACACTTTGTAACCACCACACACACACACACACACACACACACGCACGCTTCCATATGAAGATGTTTATATGATTGTATGTTTTCTCCAACAAGGAGGACGCACAGGACATTCTCCAAACACCCAACAGGACCGACATCCCCGTTATTTGCAAGAGGAAGCGACGCAGGTACAGAGGGCACAGGTACAGATGTTAACTTTCTCACTCATTTTTCAAAATAAAAGCCTGAAACTATGTCTAAAGACTGTTGACACCTTGAGGAAGTCATAGGAAAAGGAATCTGGTTCATATCCCTTTAAATGGAGGCAAGGCATCCAATGGAACAGAGAGCTTTCAGGAAAAACAACACTTCCTTGTTGGATTTTCCTCAGGTTTTCGCCTGCAATATCAGTTCTGTTATACTCACAGACAATATTTGGACCGTTTCTATCCTATTCTGACAATTATATGCATATTCTAGTTTCTGGGCCTGAGAAATAGGCAGTTTCAAATGGGTATGTTTAGCCAAAAACGAAAATCCTGCCCCCTACACTCAAGAAGTTAACCGGGGCCACCCCTGGGGTGTGGGTGACTCTGCCAATAGAGCGCCCATCCAGCGCTCTGGCGTCCATGGGAATGGAGAGGGGTTGAGTGGGGATTCCCAGCTCTGACACCAGAGTAGTGTCCATAAAACTCTCGTCAGCCCCAGAGTCAAGGAGTACTGGCAGGTCATCCCACAGTAGGATGGCATGGGTACTGGGAGATTGCAAATTCTCTGAATGGCCAACGAGCACACCTACTGATGAGCCTGGTCTTTTAATGGACAGGTAGAAATTAAATGACCGGTAGAACCACAATACAGACATCTCTTGGTGTTCAGTCTGCGAAAACGTACGGCAGGAGACAATCTAGCTCAGTCATGTTGCATAGGCTCTGGAGGAGGTGAGTTGGCAGAATTTTTTGATTCCCGGGGGAACTCGGGTAACCTCGGATTACCTCGGTAATGTAGATGCTGGGGACCTCCGGGATTCCTCTGAGGCGAGATGGGATCCTTGGATGAGCGAGTGTGACAGGGAGCAGACCTCCTCTCCGTCATACATTCCTGTAGCTGCCCATCTATCCGTATTGTTATGTTCTGTTAATTACGGATGTCCCCTTTAAGGATGGAGCACCCTTGGTCATGCGCAGTGTTGTTCTATGTTATTCTGGTACTAACTCGTTTTAGTAAATGTGAAACTCCAGTTCAATTTCTTGTATTCAGAGTCTTTCTTATTATATAAATAAGTAATAAGAGCTAAGACACTACAATGGCGACAAGGATGATTACCTGCAATGTGCATCACGAATGCAAATAGAGCTCGTAGGAAGAGAGGAAGATTTTGACCCTGTAAGAGAGGAAGATTTTGACCCTGTAGCACAACAGCTAGCAAGCAGTGACGACGAGGCGGCAGATCAAAGACCCGTGGAGCCAGAGGTAAAGAGAATGGCTAGCATCGGGAAAATAGATGTGTTTGATGACACGCAAGATAACTGGGCAACTTACATTGAACGACTGGAACAGTACTTCATTGCAAACGACATTGCTGATAACAAGAGAGAACTAGCGTTGTCGAGTTTAATTGGCCCAAAAACGTACAGTTTGCTAAGAGATCTGACTGCCCCTCTGAAGCCCTCCAATAAAACATTCACAGAGATTGTGGAGATATTGCAAAATCACCTAAACCACTCCTCATCGCGGAACGTTTTTGTTTCCACAAGAGAGATCAGAATGAGGGGAGGGTGTTAGTACATATGTAGCCGAGTTGAAGAAACTGTCTGAGCATTGCCCGTTTGGAAAGAACCTAAATGACACATTAAGGGATAGATTTGTTGAGGACTGAAACATGAACACATTCAGAAATGTTTGCTCACAGAATCAGATCTCACTTTTGCAAAGGCGGTTGAAATTGCTGTAGCTATGGAAATCTCGACTAAAGATGCATTTGAGTTGCAAAGTAAAAGAAATACTGACCTATCACAAACTTCCCTGCACAAGTTCACGCATCCGACAGTGCCCCCGTGTGGCCGAAAAATGCAACAGGTGTAACAGATAGTCACAGAGCAGAGGACTGCCGTTTTGAAGACAAAATTTGTCACAAATGCAGTAGAAGGGGGCACATTCAAAGAGCATGCAGAGCAAAATTCAGTCACAACAGGAAAACTGAAAAAATTAAAGCGTCTGTGAATGCACTAGCAGAGAACAGTGGCAGTGATTCAGATGAACGATTAATTGGTACAATGGAGTTAAACACAGTGACTTCTCTCAGCAGTAGCATAATATGGGTGACACCAGATATTGAAGGCAAACCCCTCAAAAGGGAACTGGACACAGGATCTGCATTGTCTATAATTTCCACTACTGTCTACATTGAGCACTTCAAGGCTACCAAGCTGAAGAACACAAATGTGTTGCTGAAGACCTACTCAGGAGAGAGATTGAGCCCAATGCGGGCGTTGCAGGTCGGAGTGCGGTATGGGGGGCAAACACAGCAGTTACAGCTGTATGTGGTGCCTGGAACTGGCCCCCCATTATTTGGCAGGGAATGGCTTTCAAAAATAAAGCTGAACTGGTGTAACTTGAAAATGCTCCACACGTTCCAGTCCAAAGAGAAAAGCGATACCAAACACTGAAACACTTGCGGAAGAAATACAACACAGTTTTCAGTGATCAGATGGGAACAGTAAAAGGCTTCACAGCAAAACTTGTACTGAGAGATGACGCAACCCCGAAATTCTGCAAAGCCATATCTGTTCCATACTCCCTGAGACCAAAGGTGGAAGCGGAAATCGATCGCTTGCAGGATACAGGGATCCTGACGAAAGTGGACAGAAGCGAATGGGCCACACCCATAGTTCCTATTGTGAAGAAAGACGGGTCTGTTAGAATGTGTGGGGACTTCAACGTAACTGTGAATTCAATGTTGTATGTGGACCAGTACTCCCTGCCACGTCTGGATGACATCTTTGCTGCACTAGCTGGTGGGAAACACTTCAGTAAAATCGATCTGAAACAGGCTTACCTGCAGCTACCGGTTGAAGAGAGCTCCAAACAGTACCTGACAATAAACACACACAAAGGTCTATACAGGTATAACCGCCTGGTTTTTGGTATTGCATCGGCCCCAGCCATTTGGCAACGAACTATTGACCAGATTTTACAAGGAATCCAAGGAACCCAGTGTATCCTGGATGACCTGATCATAACAGGACACATCGACAAAGAACACCTGGCTAACCTGGAAGAGGTCCTGAAAAGACTGAAAGAGTGTGGTCTACAGGCAAACTTACAGAAGTGTGAGTTCTTCAAAGACAAGATTGTCTTCTGTGGACATGAAATCGACCACAATGGATTGCACAAAACACAGGACAAAATCGAGGCAGTGGTACAGGCACCACGACCACAAAATATCACAGAAGTGAGATATTTTACGGGACTGATCAATTACTACAGAAGATTCCTCCCAAACCTTTCAGCAGTACTCCAGCCTCTCAATCAGCTCCTGGAAAAGAATAGGACATGGCGGTGGACAGAACAGTGTGAAAATGCATTTCTTGAGGCAAAACGGCTCCTCACATCTGAACAGGTCCTGATGCATTACGACCCTAAACTGCCAGTGAAGTTGGCTTGTGATGCGTCCCCTTATGGATTAGGGGCCGTCCTTTCACACACTGAAAGATGGGTCAGAGAGGCCAGTTGCATTTGCGTCACGAACGTTGAATGATGCAGCAAAAAACTACTCACAAATCGACAAAGAAGCACTGGTACATGTGTGGGGCGTAAAGAAATTCCACGCATACCTATATGGCAAGTGTTTCACACCGGTTACGGATCACCAGCCGTTGCTTTCCATTTTCAGTCCAAAGAAAGGCATTCCGGCAATGACAGCAGCCAGGTTACAGCGATACGACTTGTTCCTTGCCAGTCATATGTATGACATTGAGTTTAAGCCGTCGTCCCTCCACACAAATGCAGATGGATTACCAGACTGCCCTGTACAAGAGAAAGACAAAGGAGTGTGGATGCAGTGGACACTTTCCATACCGCTCAGCTCGAGGCACTACCGGTCACAAACACAGTTATCAAACAGGAGACAAGGAAAGATGTGACCTTGTCAAAAGTGTACACCTACACCAGGTCAGGATGGCCAGCTACTAGCAGAAAGGAGCTGACTCCGTACTTCCAGAGGAGACACAAAATTACAACGTACCAATGATGTTTGATGTGGGGAATGAGAGTCATGATACCCCAGAAATGCCAACATCAAGTTTTGCAGCAACTACATGAAGGTCATGTTGGAATTGTCAAAATGAAGCTGCTCGCAAGGTGCCACTTCTGGTGGCCAGGTCTGGATTAACAGATAGAAAATATGGCAAAGAATTGTAGCGGATGTTTGGAAACCCTCCACATGCCTGCTCCTGTCCCAGTCCACCCATGGGAATGGCCCACAGAGCCATGGCAGAGAATTCATGTGGACTACGCTGGTCCCTTTGAAAAGCACATGTTTCTGGTTATAGTTTATGCCCATTCCAAATGGCCAGAGGTGTTTTGCGTTCCTCCACCTCAGCTCAGACGATAGAGTGTCTCAGAACAACGTTTGCGCGCTTCGGATTGCCGCTGCAACTGGTAAGTGACAACGCGCAAGCATTTGTAAGTGACGAGTTTACAAGATTCATGTCAGCAAATAGAATCAAACACTCAACCTCAGCATCGTACCACCCTGCCACCAATGGGCTGGCAGAACGCTTTGTGCAAACCCTAAAGCAAGGACACTGTGCAGCAAAACGAGATGAAGGGACTTTGCAAACAAAACTGGCCAAGTTCCTGACCTCCTACTGAAACACCCCACATGCCACGACAAATGAAAGCCCAGCCGCACTGATGTTCGGGAGGCCTATCCGCACACATCTGGACATCATGAAGCCAAACAGGCGTAATGAAGTGCTGAAGAAACAAGCTAAGATGCTCTCCAGTAGCTGGGAACGCCATCTCCAAACAGGACAGGAAGTGATGGTGCGAGACTACAGAAGAGGAGGGAAATGGACAAGAGGGACCGTACATACACAAACGGGAACTTACCAGGTTCAAGTGAGCCCAGACATAATGTGGCGGCGTCACATTAACCAAATGCATTCCACGGAAAACAGCACAACAATCGAGAGAGAACAGGCACAGAGAGTTCCTGAGAGTGACACACAGGAAACTGTAGAGGACGATGGGGCAGTAAAGAGACCCCAGGCTGAATGAAGGGAACGTGTTGATGAAGGTGCTGCTATAGCAGAAGCTATAATGGAACAAGCACACACTGAGGATGTTCAGGAGCCTCCAGACGATCCTAGGCGCTACCCAGAACAAAGGCACCGTCCACCAGACAGACTGGACTTATAAACAAACAAACAAAAACAAACTGTTAAAGTTCAAATTAAAAGATGCTAAATAACTACAACAAGTTCTGGGAAATGTTTCAGTTGTGGTTTGGTAAAAGTAACTCTGATTGTATAAGAGAAGGAATGTTATGTTCTGTTAATTACTGATGTCCCCTTTAAGGATGGAGCACCCTTGGTCATGCGCTGTGTTGTTCTTGGTACTAACTTGTTTTCGTAAATGTGAAGCTCCAGTTCAATGTCTTGTATTCAGAGTCTTTCTTATTATATAAATAAGTAATAAGAGCTAAGACACTAAACGTATGGTCTTGGCAATGAGAGAGTTGAGATCCATGGGCAGCTCCCAGACAACGAGTGCGTCTTTAACCTCCTCCGATAATCCATGAAGGAAAGTGTCGAACAGGAATTCCGGGTTCCAGGCACTCTCGGCAGACAACGTGTGGACATGGACTGCAGTCTGCCACACTACGGGAGTCTTGACGTAGTAAGAGTAGCTTCCGAGCAGCCTCTCACCCAGACAACAGAGAATCAAACACCTTTTATTTTACCTCTGCCATGAACTCCTCCACACTGAAGCACACAGTGGAATGTTGCTACCACACCACCGTAGCCCAGGCGAGAGCCCTCCCGGACATCAGCGTTATAAGGTACACTATCTTTGTGCGGTCCAAAGGAAAAGAAAATGGCTGCAGCTCGAAGATGAGGGACCACTGGGAGAGAAATGCCAAACAGGTTCCTGAAACTCCACTACTGAGAGGCTGGGAGGTTACTGTTGTGGCTGGCTGCCTAATAGATAATCCACAGAATTGCTCCAGCAATGTATTGAAAGTGGAGTCATGGCATTCTGCCAAGGTCTGGAATCCTTCCATAAGATTTTGATGTATCTCCTGTTTTCTAATGGTGGCTCCTTGGGAGGAGACGGAGTTGCGGAGCTGGTCTGAGTCTGCCGAGTCAGTCATGGCCAGTTCATACTAACACGCCTCAGGATAAGACCCAGATGCAGACACAGGAGGCAGACAGTTCAAATCTCAAATGTTTATTACAAAACAAGGAGCAGGCAAATGGCAGAGGTTGGTAATCCAAGTCAGCATCAATAAGGGACACAATGGCAGGCAGGCTCAGGGTCAAGACAGGCAAAATGGTCAGACCCAGGAGGACTATAAAATAGAAACTAGAGATACTGGAAATGGGAGAAAATGGTGGTAAGACTTGACAAGACGAACTGGCAACAGACAACACAGGTGATATTGGAGACACGTGGTCAGGGGTGGAGACAAGTGAAACATCAGGGTGTTACAGTTACCTTATGATGATTGACTGCAAGCAATTACATTTAGGCCTAATTATCTTGTTACAGTACTTCTAAAGCTTACGTATATTTCAGATACACCATGTGCATGTTCTTTATGCTCCTCATGCCTATATTGCATTGAATGCATGCGTGTTGCACAGTAGATGTTATTATTCAGAGATTTATTTACAATGTTTTATTTAACCTTTATTTAACCAGGCAAGTCAGTTAAGAACAAATTCTTATTTTCACCTACCCCAGGCAATGCTGGGCCATGTGTGCACCACCCTACAGGACTCCCAATCACAGCCAGATGTGATGCAGCCTGGATTTGAACCAGTACTGCAGGGACACCTCTTACTGAGATGCAGTGTCTTAGACCACTGCGCCACTTAATTCCAATGACCTGTGTGGTCACTTTACAGCTGCACTTCCATAGGGCTACTGTTAAGCCATGGTGAGATTCAAGAAGTTTCATAGACTGTCCTCAGAGTTCCCACTTGTGAAGTAAGATGTATGACTCTGTGGCACCAGACACAGATCAGATAAGATCTCCACCAGGCCAGATAGGGCCATACATCTAGCATATCAGAGTAATTTGTTTCTCTCTATCTCCAGAGAGATGTTATACATATATGTGTGTGTGTGTGTGTGTATATATATGTATGTATATACATTAGAACATGCCAAGAGTGTGCAAAGCTGTCATCAAGGCAAAGGATGGCTACTTTGAAGAATCTCAAATATAAAATATATTTTGATTTGTTTAAAAAAGATTTAGTTACTAAATTATTCCATGTGCTATTTCATAGATTGTATGTATTCACTATTATTCTGCAATGTTGAAAATAGTAAAAATAAAGAAAAACTTTAAAATGTTTCAGTTGAGATAAATACAAGAGATGATTCAGACAGCAACATGAACATGATATTCTTATGAGGGCACAGTGGTCATTTTCAGACGGAACTGTTAGCAGCCATAGTGTGCCTGTGACAGGCCAATATAGCCAGGCTTGGAACACTGCTTGTCCAATCAGGATCCAAACAACCAGTTTTATAATACTATATGTGGTGGTGATTAATATGAATAGAAGTCCTGGACTGAGGAACCAGCAGTCAATCACTAGTGGGTGGGGGTTCAGAAACTAACTGCTCAGATGGCTCCAGCTAGCTGTTTTTACTACAGTGGCTTGTGAAAGTATTCACCCCCTTGGCATTTTCCCTATTTTGTTGCCTTATAATCTGGAATATTTATTTTGGGGAGATTTGTAACTTTGATTTACACAACTTGCTTACCACTTTGTGAAACAAGCAAGACATTTGACAATAAAACTGAAAACTTGAGGGTGCATAACTATTCACCCCCCTAAAGTCAATTCTTTGTAGAGCACAACCTCATTCAATTCAAGGGGGTTCACCGTATCCACTGGTCCGGGGCCAAACTTGGAAGAATATTATTTGTGTCAGATGTAAAAAGGAACCAGCCACACTGTTGCATATGTTTTGGGGCTGTCATAAACTGTCAGGTTTCTGGGAATTAATATTTAAGTGTTTCTCTGATATATATGACACTGTTATAGATCCGTCTCCCCTTACAGCCCTTTTTGGTGTACTGCCCATAGGTACCCCCCTATCAAGAATCCAGTCGGACACTGTTGCTTATACAACTCTTTTATCTAGACGGCTAATCCTACAGAACTGGAAGATGGCAGCTCCCCCGTTTTATAAATATTGGGTTAGAGATGTGTTGTGCTCTCTGAAAGTATACTTTTTTTTTATTCAATACACGTGGGAACCCCAAACTCTTTTATGAGGCTTGGGCTCCATTCCAGTCTTACTTTAATAAACAGTCTATCCTCTGATGGCATTCATATTAAAACAAAAATAAGTGTGTATTTGACTCCCCTGTGACTGAAGTGACTTAAGGTTGGATGAGCATTTCTTTGTGTTTTTTTTTTTTTTTGGGGGGGGGGGGGGGGGATGAATAAAATGTGAGCTGGTTTGTCCTGTTTTTTTTTATTTAATTTTGTTCATGCTGACAAAAAATGCTTATATATTTTTTTATTTTAAAGCATTGTAAAAAAAAAACATTGGTCCAGTGGATGGCCGGTCTGTGGCCATGACTGTCTGTGATTGGTTGCATTTCTCCACCCCTATCCCTTGACTGCTTACAGGCACAATGGTGAGGTGTTTGCTCTGTCCCTGTACTACAGATTGCCCTTTAACCTTTGTATCCTTCCGCTTTTCAAGTTGAGGATATTATTTATATTGTTTTGTGTTGTCTTGTGTATAAAACTGAAAAAAACGAATTTTCAAAAAATGTAAAATAAATGTTTTCCCCTAAACCACTCAAGTGTTGCTTTAGCAGTATGCTATGGGTTATTGGCCTGCTGGAAGTTAAACCTCCGTCCCAGTCTCAAATCTCTGGAAGACTGAAATAGGTTTCCCTCAAGAATTTCTCTGTATTTAGCGCCATCCATCATTCCTTCAATTCTGACCAGTTTCCCAGTCCCTGCCGATGAAAAACATCCCCACAGCATAATGCTGCCACCACCATGCTTCACTGTGATGATGTTCTCGGGGTGATGAGAGGTGTTGAGTTTGCACCAGACATAGCGTTTTCCTTGATGGCCAAAAAGCTCAATTTTAGTTTCATTTGACCAGAGTACCTTCATCCATATGTTTGGGGAGTCTTCCACATGCCTTTTGGCGAACACCAAACATGTTTGCTTATTTCTTTCTTTAAAACCTGCTCAAACCGTGGCGCATGGAACGCAAAAATATTCTTAGAAATATTTAACCTCCACACATTAACAAGTCCAATAGCTCAAATGAAAGACAAACACCTTGTTCATCTACCCAGCATGTCAGATTTTTTAAATGTTTTACGGCAAAAACACACCACATATTTATATTAGACCACCACCGAAACCAAGACAAGAGGCAGCCATTTTGTCCCAGAAAATACAAAATTATAAAAGCAGGATTAAAAAATAAATCATTCACTAACCTTTTGAAAATCTTCATCAGATGACAGTAATAGGACATGTTACACAGTACATTTTTTTTTTCAATAATATGCCATTTATATCCATAAATGTCCATTTACATTGAATTCATGTTCAGAAATTACTCAAAAATGTCCGCAGGAAATCTAGGTAGCGCGGCAAGATAACGTAAATAGACATCATAAACTTTGACTAAATATACATGTTCTGCATATAGTTAGAAAGATACACTGCTTCTTTATGCAACCGCTTTGTTACATTTATTTTTAACGTTACAGAAATCGCACACTATTCAATATGCTGAGACGGCGTTCAGATACAAGCTACATTTCTCCGTAATGTTGGAGTCAACAGAAACACAGATTTCAGCATAAATATTCCCTTACCTTCGATGGTCTTCGTTCAGAATGTTCTGGAAGGCTTCATACTTACCCAATACATCGTTTGGTTTCAAGTCTTGCGTCTTTGTATTAGCTACTGCTAATAACATCAGCTGAACTGCACCCAAAACGTCCTCTGGTCCGGAAAAGTTGCGCATCAAAACTTCAAAATTACATATTATATGTCGACTAAACAGGTCAAACTAAGTGCAGAAGCAAGCTTTATGATGTTTTAAACACACAAAACAAATGTCAATTCAACCGGCCATCGTCTGGTCCTTTTTCAGAGTACTGGAACAAAGGAATGGCTGTGACCAATTCGCGCCCTAACGCACAGGTTTTTTCTCGCGGCATTTACTCAAATCACTCCCATAGGGCCAATTCTCGCGCGATTTGAACGATTAAACGCTCTACAGAATGAGGACATCTAGTGGAAGAGATAGAAAGTGTCCCCAGATCCATAAGTGGTTGGGAAGGGTGGGGGCGATGACGTCAAAGTTGCTCCAACTTTCATGACCACAAAACTAGTTTGGAAGAATGCCTGCCCTGTGAGTTCTGCTATACTTACAGACATAATTCCAACAGTTTTAGAAGCTTTAGAGTGTTTTCTATCCAATAATAATTATTATATGCATATATTAGCAATTTTTGACAATTTTCTTTTCAGTTTACTAGGGGTACCCAATTCCTCCAAAGGGGGCATAAATCTGCCATGTTTTTTCTGGCCACTCTTCTGTAAAGCCCAGCTCTGTGGAGTGTACGGCTTAAAGTGGTCCAATGGACAGATACTCCAATCTCCACTGTGGAGCTTTGCTGCTCCTTTATGGTTATCTTTGGTCTCTTTGTTGCCTCTCTGATTAATTCCCTCCTTGCCCGGTCCTTGAGTTTTGGTGGGCGGCCCTCACTTGGCAAGTTTGTTGTGGTGCCATATTCTTTCCCTTTTTTAATAATGGATTTAATGGTGCTCTGTGGGATGTTCAAAGTTTCTGATATTTTTTTATAACCCAACCCTGATCTGTACTTCTCCACAACTTTGTCCTTGACCTGTTTGGAGAGCTCTTTTTTCTTCATGGTGTCACTTGCTTGGTGGTGCCCCTTACTTTGTGGTGTTGCAGACTCTGGGGCCTTTCAGAACAGGTGTATATATACAGAGATCATGTGACAGATCATGTGACACTTAGATTGCACACATGTGGACTTTATTTAACTAATTATGTGACTTCTGAAGGTAATTGTTTGCACCAGATCTTATTTCGGGGCTTCATAGCAAAGGGGGTGAATACAAATGCACGCACCACTTTTCTGTTAATTTTTAATTTTTAATTTAGTGAAACAAGTCATTTTTTTCATTTCACTTCACCAATTTGGACTATTTTGTGTATGGTGGTTACATGAAATTCAAATAAAAATCCATTCAAATTACAGGTTGTAATGCACAAAATAGGAAAAATGCCAAGGAGGATGATAACTTTTGCAAGGCACTGTATGTTTTTTAAATCAATCTCCTAGTGTGGAATATCTGTCCTGAATAGACGAGCACCACCCTCACCTGCTTGAATAGCCAACATCAGGCTGGTTATAAAGCATGCCTGACCATTATGCTGCTGCTACTGAGCATTTCCCCTTCATGTGTACAAAATTGCATTCACAGAAATGCTAAATAATTGGTTGGTCATTCTTCTTTGACTCATTTGGTTGACAATCAAATTGACATTGAAAGGTTGGCAGATTACACTGTATATACATAACCCAAACAGCACTTTCAGGCAAATGTATCAAAGGTTTGTGAAAGAGATGTGAATAATAGGCCAATGCATGTTTCTTATCAGTTCTGAAAGACCTTTGCGGCCAAAGATCGCAAGTGTTTCATATCCCATGCTATCCGTGAATGTTTAAAATGGACTCTTCTGATTGCATGAATATGGAGTTGCAGTGATTAGCACAACTCTTGCTCGCTTGTGGTCTCAAATGCATGCTTTAACGAATCTGTGAAGTCACCTCAGCAACCTGGAATAGACAGTAGGATCACTGCCTAATCACTCTCGAAAGGTTGGACAGTGTGAAGGAGAGTGTGAGTCCACAGTTACTCATTCAAGGGCTATCCCTTATGATCAGACTCACATCAACATCATGCTTCACGCTTTTTGGGGATAAATCATTTGATGTTATGAATTATTTATTGAGACAGAATATCAGGTCTGTAGGGTCCTGGATCAAGGAGGATGCCGCAGGATTCAGAGAGCAGTCGCCACCAGGACAAATAAACAAGCACACACACAGATTGTAAACAGATGTGTGCATTGTCATTATTGGCTGCTGTCTATGTCCCAGTTCTAGAATGCGCTCCAGTAAGTCGTGCCCACAGTCTGTCTGGGTCTTGGGAAGAGAGAAGAGAGCGAGAGAGAAAACACTGCTGGGATATTCCCTGCTGCCAATATGGCAATCACAGCCCACAGAGTCATGGGCCACTGGAAAATGTCAGATACACATCACAATGTGAATGGAGTCCTCCTATCCTGCTATGAGTGGTTTAAGTATATTGTTACCGGAGATGGTATCGTTTACTTGAAAAAACAATATAATTGTATTTTTTTCATTTCAAGATGTTGACTTTTCAAGATGTTGGACTTTCAAGATGTAAGGTGTCACCGGCTACATCATCATTTTGAGTGCATTTTCTCTTTAAATGTTACCATAAAGGTCAAGGGGTTTAGCCTAATATACAATGTTAAGGGATTGGAATTCATTGTCATCATTAGGATGTAACCATTAGTGTAGATTACCTGAAATGCCTCTGATGTTGGCATTTTGTAATTTCACTACGGCCAAAGAATAGTCAGATAGTGAGACTATAAGTCGAGACTTGTTTTGCTTTCAACCACCTCACCCACACCAAAAACAAACACACACCTTACCTGATTTCCTGAGGGAGCTGAATACACGGTGTGGTACACCTCTTGCTGGAGGCAGGTGCAATACTGTCCAGTATAGTACAAGTTGCAGAAAACTGGTCATTTATTTGTGTTCAACACTTCCTTCTTAAATGACTGAAGGGATGGGACTGCCTCAGAGGAGTGTCAAAGAAAGTTGGCTGAAGAAGTCATAGAGACATCACTACCCTGCTCTGCACTTACAAAAGCCTTCTGAGTCTGGCCCTTGGTCTATGTTCTATCATTAACTTTCTTTGTTGAAATACACTACAAATGTTGTTGCTTTCAGACTCCTTGTATGGTGTTTGTGCTCCAGGCCTGTTTAATAATCCACCCTTATCACCTCTCCTGGGCTCCTTTGAGAAGCTGACAACATTTGGCCCCTGCCCTTAGTTTAGCATTGAGCCTCGGTAAACATGTTTTGTTGTGGGAGACAGCCACATAATTGGTACTTGGCTGTTATCAGTAGCTCGATGAACTTCAATCACTCTTTTTATATATGCTCTTTTAAAGAGTATTTTTTCTTAAGTAAATGTGTTCTTGTAATTGTGAGAATTAAGTCATTTGGCTGAATGCATAAGGTTATCTTTCTGTAAAATAAAAAACATAATTCACAGTTTTGAATTTACAGCACATTGCAAAAAAAACTAACTTTGTTCTTGTTAATAGGTGCGGCAGGTAGCCTAGTGGTTCGAGCGTTGGGCCAGTAACCGAAAGGTTGCTGGATTGAATCCTCGAGCCAACAAGGTTCACATCTGTCGTTCTGCCTCTGAACAAGGCAGTTATCCCACTGTTCCTAGGCCGTCATTGTAAATAAGAAGTTGTTCTTCACTTCTTATGGCTTCTTATGGCTATTCAGTGCGCGAAATTCAAAAATATTTTTTTAGAAACATGTAACAGCGAAAGCACAACATATGATTATGTTAGGTCAGAGCCAAGTCACAAAAACACACAGCCATTTTTCCAGCCAATGAGAGGAGTGACAAAAAGCAGAAGTATAGATAAAATTAATCACTAACCTTTGATGATCTTCATCAGATGACACTCATAGGACATCATGTTACACAATACATGTATGTTTTGTTCGATAAAGTGCATATTTATATCCAAAAATCTCAGTTTACATTGGCGCGTTAAGTTCAGTAATGTTTTACTTCCAAAACATCCAGTGATTTTGCAGAGAGCCACATCAATTTACAGAAATACTCATAATAAACATTGATAAAAGATACAAGTGTTACTAACAGAATTTAAGAGACTTCACCTTAATGCAACCGCTGTGTCAGATCTTTTTTAAACTTTACGGAAAAAGCAAACCATGCAATAATCTGAGTAAGTCACTCAGACAACAAAACAAGCCAAAGAGATATCCACCATGTTGTAGTCAACAGAAGTCAGAAATAGCATTATAAATGTTCACTTACCTTTGATGATCTTCATCAGAATGCACTCCCAGGAATCCCAGTTCCAGAATAAATGTTTGATTTGTTCAATAAAGTTCATAATTTATATCCAAATTGTTAGCGCATTCAGCCCAGTAATCCAACTTCATGACGCACGAGCAGACAAAAAGTCCAACATTTCCGTTACAGTCCGTAGAAGCATGTCAAACGAAGTATAGAATCAATTTTTAGGATGTTTTTAACATAAATCTTCAATAATGTTCCAACCAGAGAATTCCTCTGTCTTCAGAAATGCAATGGAACGCGAGCTAACTCTCACGTGAACGAGCGTCATGAGCTTGTGGCACTCTACCAGACCACTGAATCAAATAATCCTTTTGAGCCCCCACTTCACAGTAGAAGCATAAAACAAGGTTCTAAAGACCGTTGACATCTCGTGGAAGCCTTAGGAAGTGCAACGTGACCCCATTGACACTGTGTTTTCGATAGGCCAAGAGTTGAAAAACTGCACAGCTCAGATTTCCCACTTCCTGGTTTAATTTTTCTCAGGTTTTCACCTGCCATATGAGTTATGTTATACTCACAGACATCATTCAAACAGTATTAGAAACGTCAGTGTTTTTCTATCCAAATCTACCAATGATATGCATATATTAGCAATTGATTCTGAGTAGCAGGCAGTTTACTCTGGGCACACTTTTCATCCAAACGTGAAAATGCCTAGTTAAATGAAGGTTTAAATTATGTATTTTTTTATTTGACTCTCACAATTAACACATTTTATAACTGCTGAGCTAAAGAAAAGTAAATGAGGCCTACAGTATATCAACAGGTTTGTCAACCTAAGACCTATCATTCCTCAAATCCCACATTAGCTCCCGGAGAGTATATCATAAAAAAGCCCAGGTACGATCCATTTGTTCCCCGGTACCTAATTGCTGAGCTGCTGACTACATCTCCTCTCCTCTCCACTTCTCTCTGGTTCTAAATATAGGCAATGTGGAAGGACGACAAGCTAGGTGCTGCTTCCCTGGCATTTAGTGTGATCATGGCAACGGCAGGCAGGCAGTAAGGCAGGTAAGCAGACAGGCAGATGGGGAGACAGGCAGACATGGAGACAGAGAGGCAGGCAGTAAGAGAGGCAGGTCCGGGATGCAGTAGTGTGGCTACTGTAGAGTCTGGCTACAGTGCTGAGGCCTTGTGTTTAATTAGGCCTATTCCCTTGTGCCGCTCCACTGATCTCCACTAAGCAGAGAGAGAGGGAGGGAGGGAGAGAGGGATGGGTATGTGGGCGAGAGAGAGGGGGGAGGTGAGGGAGAGGGGAAGGAGGGAGGAGGAGAGGGAGAGGGGAAGGAGGGGAGAGAAAATGGAGAGAGGAAGAGAGGGAGACAGAAGAGCGAAGGCATCAGTATGCTGGAGACAGGAAAGCATACACACACAGACAGACATACAGACACTACTAGGGTACAAGCACATAGGGCACCGCAATCTTAGATTCACACACATGCGTGCACACATGCGTACACACAAGCACATGCACATAGGCATTATGTGCACATACAGAGAAACACATTTGACAGAGGGAGCATCTGACGATGCTCTCCCAGTGATGCTTTGTGAGGAATTAGCTGACATTATTGCATTATTACAATTATGACATGATTACATTGGGGCAATGTGTTGTCCTCGCACCCCTCTGATCATTCTCTGTCCTCATATACACCCCACCATCCAAATGCTTCATCAGTGTGTGTTTGATATGGAAAAGTTTTGCCATCGTTTGAACGCATTACGAATCTCCCCCTCTCCACTGAATTATTCATGCAGCATGCTCCTGCTTAGAGAGATGCTCTATAAAATGTATTATTAATCGAGAAATAAAACATGTACACTCTTAAAAGACTGTTTGTGATGTCACACTTCCACGTTGTCTCCGTGCTGCTGTGCTGTTTGTTGCTACCTGCCAAACTTTTCGTTTGCTACTTTTAATAACTGTTTAATCAAAACTCTGCATTTAACACATTTACCAAAGTCTTCATTTTTTCCTTGCTCAACTTTTTCCATTCAACTTTTTCACCCCGAATGCTTTGTCTGGACATGGTTCTACAGGAATTCCACCAGCCGAAAAAGCTATGTAGAAACATTAATGCAATGCCATCAAATTGCAGTCGCTGTACTCATACTATACAGGAGAACTATTGCCTTATGGTGATGATAGCTGAGCTGCAAGCCCAGCTTCAGATGCAATCATTAGGCAAGGGCAATTTAAGTGTAGGAAAAGATGAAACAGTGTCTGTATCACCAGTAAGTACAGATAGTAATATAAATCCACCCTCACTGTCCCCGCAGCCAGACAATTTTCTCAAGGTTTCTAGAAAGAAATGCTGTTGGTATGCTCAACCGGTGTCGCTCTTTCAGCCGGCAGAAACTTTTAGCCACTTCTTCCCATTAAGCAATGAATCAGAGGCTGAGCCTTCTTTGGTCTCTCCTCCACCGGTTACGGGGTCTGAGTCATCGAAGCCTCCTACCATTAGCGCTTACAAATTGAAAACCCTAGTCTCTGCCGACTCCACTACCCGCAATATTAGACTTTAAAAGAATCATCCAGAAATCATACATTGTTTACCAGGGGGCAGGGCTACCGACGTAAAGGCTAATCTGAAGATTGTGCTGGCTGAGACTAAAACTGGGGAGTGTAGATGGTACAAGGATATTTTTATCCATGTTGGCACCAACGATGTTTGGATGAAACAGTCAGAGGTCAACAAGCGTGACATACAAGAGCGACATTCTTCAGCGTGTAATTTAGCTAGAAAGATGAGTTAGCATCGAGTAATTGTCTCAGGCTCCCTCCTAGTTAGGGGGAGTGATGAGCTCTACAGCAGACTCGCACAACTCAATCACTGTTGAAAACTATTTTCTGCCCCTCCCAAAATATAGAATTTGTGGATAACTGGCCCTCTTTCTGGGACCCCCACAAACAGGACCAAGTCTGGCCTGCTGAGGAGTGACAGACTCCATCCAAGCTGGAGGGGTGCTCTCATTTTATCTATCAACATAGACAGGGCTCTAATTCCTCAAGCTCCACAAAGAGATAGGGTGCAGGCCAGGCAGCAGGCTGTTAGCCAGCCTGTCAGCTTAGTGTAGTCTGCCACTAGCACAGTCAGTGTATTCAGCTCAGCTTTCCCCATTGAGACTGCTTCTTGTGCCTCAATCTAGGTTGGGCAAAACTAAACATGGCAGTGTTCGATTTAGCAATCTCACTGGAATAAAGGCCTCCTCCATTCCTGTCATTATTGAAAGAGTTTGTGATAATATCTCACATTTCAAAATAGGGCTACCTGATGTTAGATCCCTCACTTCCAAGGCAGTCATTGTCAATGAACGAATCACTGATCATAACCTTGATGTGATTGGCCTGGCTCAAACATGGCTCAAGCCTGATGAATTTACTATGTTAAATGAGGCCTCTCCTCCTGGTTACTGTCACGGATCCCTCCGGAACTGTCATTACACACACCTGGTCCCTATTTCCATTTGATTAGTAATTGTATAAGTGTG
The DNA here is from genome assembly GCF_057628025.1 of Oncorhynchus mykiss. Lineage (NCBI taxonomy): Eukaryota > Metazoa > Chordata > Actinopteri > Salmoniformes > Salmonidae > Oncorhynchus > Oncorhynchus mykiss. The sequence goes on from NC_143029.1 coordinate 70,257,784, forward strand.
CCCTATGTTCACCATTGTCCTGATTATTGTTCCCATGTCCATTGGTTGTGTGAGTACCTATGTGTTGGTGCAGCTGTTATGCTGTGTGTTTTATTTATTGTGTATTACGGGTATCGTGTCGTTCAACGAGGTTTACCCTCGCTCTTTTGTTTGGGTACAGCCCAGTGTTATGTACACGTGTTTGTTTTGGGTGTTTTAAAACCCCTTATTGTGCATTCCTGCGCCTGTCTCCAAATTCTTTACAACAGTGTGACAGATACACTTGTGACCATATTCCCCACGCATCCCGCAAAGGCGGAGGTGTTGCTAACATTTACAACAACAAATTTCAATGTACCAAAAAAAAGACTGCGTTTTTGTCTTTTGCGCATCTAGTCATGAAACCTATGCAGCCTTGTTTACAGCTCCCTGGTTTACAGAAAATACCAGAGCCCTGAAGCAAGCTTCAATAAAATTGGAACGGAAATGGCGCTCCACCAAACTGCAAGTCTTTCGACTAGTTATAAAGACAGTAGCGTGCTCACTGCTGCTCGATCAGCCTATTTTTCCAACCTAATTGAGGAGAATAAAAACAATCCCCCCCCCCCCAAATGGATACTGTCTCAAAGCTAACTAAAAAGCAGCATTCCCCAAGAGAGGATGGCTTTCACTACAGTAGTGATGAATTCATGAACTTCTTCGACAAAATGATCATGGTCATTAAAAAGCAAATTACAGACTTCTCTTTGAATATGCGTACAGTGGCTTGCTTGGCATTTTTCCTATTTTGTTGCCTTACAATTTGGAATGACCACTTTACCACATTACCACATGCCTACCACTTTGAAGATGCAAAATATGTTTAATTGTGGAACAAGCAAGAAATAAAACTGAAAACTTGAGCGTGCATAACTATTCACCCCCGTAAAATCAATACTTTGTAGTGCCAACTTGTGCAGCAATTACAGCTGCAAGTCTCATTGGGGTATGTCTTGGTACATCTAGCCACTGGGATTTTTGCCCATTCCTCAAGGCAAAACTGCTGCAGAACCTTCAAGATGGATGGGTTCTGCTGGTGTACAGCAATCTTTAAGTCACACCACAGATTTTCAATTGGATTGAGGTCTGGGATTTGACTAGGCTATTCCAAGACATTTCCCCTTAACCACTCAAGTGTTGCTTTATCAGTATGCTTAGGGTCATTGTCCTGCTGGTGAACCTCTGTCCCAGTCTCAAATCTCCGGAAGACTGAAATAGGTTTCCCTCAAGAATTTCCCTGTATTTAGCACCATCCATCAATCCTTCTGTCATGTATTGTCATGTTGTGTCCTGTTCCTGTTCTTTCTCTTCACCCTGTCTCCCTCTGCTGGTCGTATTAGGTTACCTTTTCTTCCCCTCTTTCCCCCAGCTGTTCCTTGTCTTCTTTAACTACCTCGTTCACCCCTTTTCCCACCTGTTCCCTTTTTCCCTCTGATTAGGTCTCTATATCTCTCTCTGTTTCTGCTTCTGTCTTTGTCGGATTCTCGTTTGTGTTACTCATGCCTGAACCAGACTATCGTCGTGTTTGCTGCAACCTTGTCCTGTCCTGTCGGAATCTGCCTGTTCATCTAACCTTGTCCTGTCCTGTCGGAATCGGCCTGTCCATCTGAGCCTACGTGTGTTTCATCATTAAAGAAACTCTGTTTTGTTAATTCGCTTTTGGGTCCTCATTCACGCACCTGACAGAAGAATCCGACCAAGAATGGACCCAGCGACTTCGGATCCTCTCCACTCAGCCGTCGAGATCCAGGGAGCGATGCTAGGCAGACACGAGCAGGAATTGTCTGCTGCTCGACATGCCGTTGAGACCCTGGCCACCCAAGTCTCCAACCTCACAGAACAGGTTCACCGTCTCCGCCTCGATCCACCGGCCACTTCCAGGGCTCTCGAATCTCCGGAGCCCAGAATCAATAACCCGCCGTGTTACTCTGGGGAGCCCACTGAATGCCGCTCGTTCCTCACCCAGTGTGATATTGTGTTTTCTCTCCAGCCCAACACTTACTCCAGGAGCACTGCTCGTATCGCCTACGTCATATCTCTCCTTACTGGACGGGCTCGTGAGTGGGGCACGGCAATCTGGGAGGCAAGGGCTGAGTGTACTAACCAGTATCAGGACTTTAAGGAGGAGATGATACGGGTTTTTGATCGATCTGTTTTTGGGGAGGAGGCTTCCAGGGTCCTGTCTTCCCTATGTCAAGGTAATCGATCCATAACAGACTACTCTATTGAGTTTCGCACTCTTGCTGCCTCCAGTGACTGGAACGAGCCGGCTTTGCTCGCTCGTTTTCTGGAGGGTCTCCGCGCAGAGGTAAAGGATGAGATTCTCTCCCGGGAGGTTCCTTCCAGCGTGGATTCCTTGATTGAACTCACTATTCGCATAGAGCGACGGGTTGATCTTCGTCACCGAGCTCGTGGCAAGGAGCTCGCGTTCTCCATTGCCCCCCTCTCCGCATCACTACCATCTTCCTCTGCCGGCTCGGGTGCTGAGCCTATGCAGCTGGGAGGTATCCGCATCTCGACTAAGGAGAGGGAACGGAGAATCACCAACCGCCTCTGTCTCTATTGCGGTTCCGCTGGTCATTTTGTCACTTCATGTCCAGTAAAAGCCAGAGCTCATCAGTAAGCGGAGGGCTACTGGTGAGCGCTACTACTCCTGTCTCTCCTTCAAGATCCTGCACTACCTTGTCGGTCCATCTACGCTGGACCGGTTCGTCAGCTTCCTGCAGTGCCTTAATAGACTCTGGGGCGGAGGGCTGTTTTATGGACGAGACCTGGGCTCGGGAACATGACATTCCTCTCAGACAGTTAAGGGAGCCCACGGCCTTGTTCGCTTTGGATGGTAGTCCTCTCCCCAGGATTCAGCGTGAGACGCTACCTTTAACCCTCACTGTCTCTGGTAATCATAGCGAAACCATTTCTTTTTTAATTTTTCGTTCACCTTTTACACCTGTTGTTTTGGGCCATCCCTGGCTAGTTTGTCATAATCCTTCTATTAATTGGTCTAGTAATTCTATCCTCTCCTGGAACGTCTCTTGTCATGTGAAATGTTTAATGTCTGCTATCCCTCCTGTTTCCTCTGTCTCTTCTTCACAGGAGGAGCCTGGTGATTTGACAGGGGTGCCGGAGGAATATCACGATCTGCGCACGGTGTTCAGTCGGTCCAGGGCCACCTCTCTTCCTCCACACCGGTCGTATGATTGTAGTATTGATCTCCTTCCGGGAACCACTCCCCCCCGGGGTAGACTATACTCTCTGTCGGCTCCCGAACGTAAGGCTCTCGAAGATTATTTGTCTGTAGCTCTTGACGCCGGTACCATAGTCCCCTCCTCCTCTCCCGCCGGAGCGGGGTTTTTTTTTGTCAAGAAGAAGGACGGGTCTCTGCGCCCCTGCATAGATTATCGAGGGCTGAATGACATAACAGTGAAGAATCGTTATCCGCTTCCTCTTATGTCTTCAGCCTTCGAGATCCTGCAGGGAGCCAGGTTTTTCACTAAGTTGGACCTTCGTAACGCTTACCATCTCGTGCGCATCAGGGAGGGGGACGAGTGGAAGACGGCGTTTAACACTCCGTTAGGGCACTTTGAATACCTTTCGTTCTTCCTTTCGGCCTCGCTAACGCTCCAGCTGTCTTTCAGGCATTAGTCAATGATGTCCTGAGAGACATGCTGAACATCTTTGTCTTCGTTTACCTTGACGATATCCTGATTTTTTCACCGTCACTCCAGATTCATGTTCAGCACGTTCGACGTGTCCTCCAGCGCCTTTTAGAGAATTGTCTTTTTGTGAAGGCTGAGAAGTGCACTTTTCATGCCTCCTCCGTCACATTTCTCGGTTCTGTTATTTCCGCTGAGGGCATTAAGATGGATCCCGCTAAGGTCCAAGCTGTCATTGATTGGCCCGTCCCTAAGTCACGCGTCGAGCTGCAGCGCTTTCTCGGCTTCGCGAACTTCTATCGTCGTTTCATCCGTAATTTCGGTCAGGTGGCAGCTCCTCTCACAGCCCTTACTTCTGTCAAGACGTGCTTTAAGTGGTCCGTTTCCGCCCAGGGAGCTTTTGATCTCCTCAAGAATCGTTTTACATCCGCACCTATCCTTGTTACACCTGACGTCTCTAGACAGTTCGTTGTCGAGGTTGACGCGTCAGAGGTGGGCGTGGGAGCCATTCTTTCTCAGCGCTCCCTCTCTGACGACAAGGTCCACCCTTGCGCGTATTTTTCTCATCGCCTGTCGCCGTTGGAACGTAACTATGATTTGGGAAACCGCGAACTGCTCGCCATCCGCTTAGCCCTAGGCGAATGGCGACAGTGGTTGGAGGGGGCGACCGTTCCTTTTGTCGTTTGGACTGACCATAGGAACCTTGAGTACATCCGTTCTGCCAAACGACTTAATGCGCGTCAGGCTCGTTGGGCGCTGTTTTTCGCTCGTTTCGAGTTCGTGATTTCTTATCGTCCGGGCTCTAAGAACACCAAGCCTGATGCTTTATCTCGTCTCTTCAGTTCTTCAGTAGCCTCCACTGACCCCGAGGGGATTCTCCCTGAGGGGCGTGTTGTCGGGTTGACTGTCTGGGGAATTGAGAGGCAGGTAAAGCAAGCACTCACTCACACTCCGTCGCCGCGCGCTTGTCCTAGGAACCTTCTTTTCGTTCCCGTTCCTACTCGTCTGGCCGTTCTTCAGTGGGCTCACTCTGCCAAGTTAGCCGGCCACCCTGGCGTTCGGGGTACGCTTGCTTCCATTCGCCAGCGTTTTTGGTGGCCCACCCGGGAGCATGACACGCGTCGTTTCGTGGCTGCTTGTTCGGTCTGCGCGCAGACTAAGTCCGGTAACTCCCCTCCTGCCGGCCGTCTCAGGCCGCTTCCCATTCCCTCTCGACCGTGGTCCCACATCGCCTTAGATTTTATCACCGGACTGCCTTCGTCAGCGGGGAAGACTGTTATTCTTACGGTTGTCGATAGGTTCTCTAAGGCGGCTCATTTTATTCCCCTTGCTAAGCTTCCTTCTGCTAAAGAGACGGCACAAATCATCATCGAGAATGTTTTCAGAATTCATGGCCTTCCGTCAGACGTCGTTTCGGACAGGGGTCCGCAATTCACGTCTCAATTTTGGAGGGAGTTTTGCCGTTTGATTGGGGCTTCCGTCAGTCTCTCTTCCGGCTTTCACCCCCAGTCTAACGGTCAAGCAGAACGGGCCAATCAGACTATTGGTCGCATCTTACGCAGTCTTTCTTTTCGCAACCCTGCGTCTTGGTCAGAACAGCTCCCCTGGGCAGAATACGCCCACAACTCGCTTCCTTCGTCTGCGACCGGGCTATCTCCTTTTCAGAGTAGCCTCGGGTACCAGCCTCCGCTGTTCTCATCTCAGTTCGCCGAGTCCAGCGTCCCCTCCGCTCAGGCTTTTGTCCAACGTTGCGAGCGCACCTGGAAGAGGGTCAGGTCTGCACTTTGCCGTTATAGGGCGCAGACTGTGAGAGCTGCTAATAAGCGTAGAACTAAGAGTCCTAGATATTGTCGCGGTCAGAGAGTTTGGCTCTCCACTCAGAACCTTCCCCTTAAGACAGCTTCTCGCAAGTTGACCCCGCGGTTCATTGGTCCGTTCCGTATTTCTCGGATCATTAATCCTGTCGCAGTGCGACTTCTTCTTCCGCGATATCTTCGTCGCGTCCACCCGGTCTTCCATGTCTCCTGTGTTAAGCCCGTTCTTCGCGCCCCCGCTCGTCTTCCCCCCCCCCCCCCCCCCATCCTTGTCGAGGGCGCACCTATCTACAGGGTCCGTAAGATTTTGGACATGCGTCCTCGGGGCCGTGGTCACCAGTACCTAGTGGATTGGGAGGGGTACGGTCCTGAGGAGAGGAGTTGGGTTCCCTCTCGGGACGTGCTGGACCGTTCGCTGATCGATGATTTCCTCCGTTGCCGCCAGGTTTCCTCCTCGAGTGCGCCAGGAGGCGCTCGGTGAGTGGGGGGGTACTGTCATGTATTGTCATGTTGTGTCCTGTTCCTGTTCTTTCTCTTCACCCTGTCTCCCTCTGCTGGTCGTATTAGGTTACCTTTTCTTCCCCTCTTTCCCCCAGCTGTTCCTTGTCTTCTTTAACTACCTCGTTCACCCCTTTTCCCACCTGTTCCCTTTTTCCCTCTGATTAGGTCTCTATATCTCTCTCTGTTTCTGCTTCTGTCTTTGTCGGATTCTCGTTTGTGTTACTCATGCCTGAACCAGACTATCGTCGTGTTTGCTGCAACCTTGTCCTGTCCTGTCGGAATCTGCCTGTTCATCTAACCTTGTCCTGTCCTGTCGGAATCGGCCTGTCCATCTGAGCCTACGTGTGTTTCATCATTAAAGAAACTCTGTTTTGTTAATTCGCTTTTGGGTCCTCATTCACGCACCTGACACCTTCAATTATGACCAGTTTCCCAGTCCCTGCCGATGGAAAAACATCCCCACAAGCATGATGCTGCCACCACCATGCTTCACTGTGGGGATGGTGTTCTCGGGGTGATGAGAGGTGTTTGGTTTGCACCAGACATAGCGTTTTCATTGATGGCCAAAAAGCTACATTTTAGTTTCATCTGACCAGAGTACCTTGATTCCATATGTTTGGGGAGTCTCCCACATGCCTTTTGGCGAACTCTCCACTCTTCTGTAAAGCCCAGCTCTGTGGAGTGTACGGCTTAAAGTGGTCCTATGGACAGATACTCCAATCTCCACTGTGGAGCTTTGCAGCTCCTTCAGGGTTATCTTTGGTCTCTTTGTTGCCTCTGATTAATGCCCTCCTTTCCTCGTCCCTGAGTTTTGGTGGGCGGCCCTCACTTGGCAGGTTTGTTGTGGTGCCATATTCTTTCAATTTTTAATAATGGATTTAATTGTGATTTAATTGTGCTCTGATGTTCAAAGTTTCTGATATTTTTTTATAACCCATCCCTGATATGTACTTCTCCACAACTCCACATCTTCATGGTGTCGCTTGCTTGGTTGGTGCCCCTTGCTTCATGGTGTTGCAGACTCTGGGGCCTTTCAGAACAGGTGCATATGTACTGAGATCATGTGACAGATCATTTGACACTTCGATTACACACAGGTGGACTTTTTTTTAACTAATTGTGTGACTTCTGAAGGAAATTGGTTGCACCAGATCTTATTTAAGTGCTTCATAGCAAAGGGGGTGAATACATACGCACACCACTTTTCGTTTTAATTTAGTTTTGTATTTATTGAAGCAAGTTATTTAAAAAATATACATTCTTCACCAATTTGTCATTTTATAAGTATTTTTTTCCTTTCACTTCACCAATTTGGACTATTTTGTGGTTACATGAAATACAAATAAAAATCCATTAAAATTACAGGTTGTAATACAACAAAATAGGAAAAATGCCAAGGGGGATGAATAGTTTTGCAAGGCACTGTATTTCTCCAAAGCTCAGTCTGCGCAGAATTGCCAGGATCTAGGATTAATGAAGACACTCAAGTTTCTTAATTCTGTACCTCTAGACACTTTCACTAAAATAGTCATGTCCTCTAAACATTCCAGCTGCATACTGCACCCTATTCCACCTAAACTACTGAAAGAGCTACTTCCTGTGCTTGACTCTTCCATGTTGAAGAGTTCCCTATCCTCTGGATGTGAACCAAACCCATTAAAAGGGGCAGTAATAAAGCCTCTCTTGAAAAGGCAAACCTTGTCCCGGAAAATGTAAAAAACTATCGGCCTATGGCAAATCTCCCATTCCTTAAAAAAAATTAAAAGCTGTTGCACGGCAACACTGCCATCCCGAAGACAAATAATTCATACAAAATTCTTCAGTCTGGTTTTAAACCCAATCATAGTACTGAGACTGCACTTGTGAAGGTGGAAAATGACCCTTTAATGGCGTCAGACAAAGGCTCTTCATCTGTCCTTCGGGCCACTTTTGACACCATCAATCACCACATTCTTTTGAAGAGATTGGAAACCCTCACTGGTGTACGCAAAAAATATTTTGCCTGGGTTAGATCTCACCTTTTGGAAATATATCAATTCGTCTCTGTGGATGGTTTGTCCTCTGACAAATCAAATAAAAGTTTCGGTGTTCATCAAGGTTCTGTTTTAAGACCACTATTGTTTTCACTAAATATTCAATGGTCTATGTGCCAGGGGGACTCTCCCTCTCTCTCTCTATTCAATACAATTCAAGGGCTTTAAAGCCATGGGAAACACATGTTAACATTGACAAAGCAAGTGAATTAGATATTAAACAACCGTGAAATAAACAAAAATGTACAGTAAACATTACACTCACAGAAGTTCCAAAATAATAAAGACATTTCAAATGTAATTATTTATATAAATAGTATTGTAACGATTTGCAAATAGTTAAAGTAAAAAAGAGAAAATAAATAAATATGGGTTGGTGATTGTTCTTTGCTGGTTGTCCTTTTCTTGTTGCAACAACTCTCTTTCTCTCTACCACACCTATTGTCTCGACCTCTGAATGCTCGGCTATTTTGGTATTTTATTAGGATACCCATTAGCTGTTGCAAAAGCAGCAGCTACTCTCCCTGCGGTCCACACAAAACATGAAACATAATACAGAATGACATAATACAGAACATCAATAGACAAGAACAGCTCGAGATAACTACATACATTTAAAAAAAAGGCACATGTAGCCTACATATCAATGCATACACACAAACTATCTAGATCAAATAGGGGAGAGGCGTTGTGCCGCTAGGTGTTGCTTTATCTGTTTTTTAACCCAGGTTTGCTGTTTATTTCAGCAATATGAGATAGAAGGAAGTTCCATGCAATAAGGGCAATAACGGCAATATAATACTGTATGGTTTCTTGAATTTGTTCTGGATTTGGGGACGGTGCATAAACCCCTGGTGGCATGTCTGGTGGGATAAGTGTGTGTCAGAGCTTTGTGTGTTGACCATGAAAACACTTTGGGATTTTCAACACAATGATTCTTATAAAAAGAAGAAGTGATGCATTCAGTCTCTCCTCTGGCATGCATAGTATTTATGTCAGCCCTCTGATTATAATGAAGAGAAGAACGTGCCAGTCTGTTCTGGGCCAGCTGCAGCTTTCCTTGCAGCACTGGACCACACGACTGGACAATAATCAAGATTAGACAAAACTAGAACCTGCAGAACTTGCTTTTTGGAGTGTGGTGTCAAAAAAGCAGAGCATCTCTTTATTACGGCCAGACCTCTCCCCATCTTTACAACCCTTGAATCTATATGTTTTGACCTTGACAATTTACAATCTAATGTAACGCCAAGTAATTGAATCTCCTCAACTTGTTCAATAGCCACACCATTCATTATCAGATTCTGCTAAGGTCTAGAACTTAAGGAAGGATTTGTACCAAATACAATGCTCTTTGTTTTAGAGATGTTCAGGACCAGTTTATTACTGGCTACCCATTCCAGAACAGACCGCAACTCTTTGTTAAGGGTTTCAGTGACTTCATTAGCTGTGGTTGCTGGTGCGTATATGGTTGAATCATCAGCATACATGGACACACATGCTGTGTTTAATTCCAGTGTCAGGTCATTGGTAAAAATATAAATGAGTAGAGGGCCTAGAGAGCTGCCCTGTGGTACACCACACGTTACATGTTTGACATTAGAGAAGCTTCCCTTAAAGAAAACCCTTTTGAGTTATCTTAGATAGATAGCTCTGAATCCACGATATGGCAGAGGTTGAAAAGCCATAACACATACATTTTTTCAACAACAGGTTATGGTCAATAATATCAAAGGCTGCACTGAAATCTAACAGTACAGCTCCCACAATCTTCTTACTATCAATTTCTTTCAACCAATCATCAGTCGTTTGTGTCAGTGCAGTACATGGTGAGTGCCCTTCTCTATAAGCATACTGAGAGTCTGTTCTTAATTTGTTTACAGAGGAATAGCACTGTATTTGGTCAAACACCATTTTTTCCCAACAGTTTGCTAAGAGCTGGCAGCAAGCTTATAGGTTTGCTGTTACAACCAGTAAAGGCCGCTTAACCACTCTTGGGTAGTGGAATTACTTTGGCTTTCCTCCAGGTTTGAGGACAAAGAATTTCCTCTTGGCTCAGATCAAAAATGTGACAGATAGGAGTGGCTATAGTCAGCTACCATCCTCAGTAGCTTTCCGTCTAAGTTGTCAATGCCAGGAGGTTGGTCATTATTGATTGATAACAATAATTTTTCCACCTCTCCCACACTGACTTTACAAAATTCAAACTTGCAATGCTTTTCTTTCATTATTTGTTTTTTTATGCATGAATACAATTACTCATTGTTTGTTGTTGGCATTTCCTGCCTATGTTTGCCCACTTTGCCAATGAAATAATAATTAAAGTAATTGGCAACATCAAATGGTTTTGTGATGAAAAGCCATCTGATTCGATGAAAGATGGAGTTAAATTTGTCTTTCTGCCCATAATTTCATTTAAAGTGTTCCAAAGTTATTTTTTTCCATAATTCTTCATATCATTGATCTTGGCTTCATAATACCGTTTCTACTTCTTTTATTTGAGTTTATTCACATAATTTCTCAATTTGCAGTAAGTAAGACAGTCAGATGTGCAGCCAGACTTATTAGCCACTCCTTTTGCCCCATCTCTTTCAACCATACAGTTTTCAAATTCCTCATCAATACATGGAGCCTTAACAGTTCTAACAGTCAGTTTCTTAATACGTGCATGTTTATCAATAATTGGAAGGACCAATTTCATAAATTCCTCAAGTGCAACATCTGGATGCTCCTCATTAATCACATCAGACCAACACATATTTTTAACACCATCCACATAAGAGTCACAGCAAAATCTTTTACATGATCTCTTATACATTACTTTAGGCCCAGCTGAAAGGCAAGAACCTAGGAAGAAACCTAGAGAGGAACCAGACATAGGGGTGGCTAACTGACATTTCCTCCTGAGATGCTGACCTGTTGCACCCTCTACAACCACTGTGACCTTGCTGGTCATCTATGAATGTTTGAACATCTTGAAGAACAATCTGGCCTTAATGGCCATGTACTCTTATATTATCCACCAGGCACAACCAGAAAGGGACTGGCCACCCCTCAGTCTGGTTCCTCTCTAGGTTTCCTCCTAGGTTCCTGCCTTTTTATGGAGTTTTTTCCAGCCACCGTGCTTCTACATCTGCATTGCTTGACACCATACCCAGCACAGTGATCACAGTTTGGCATTGAGCTAGTTCCATTCCACCTGCATAGGAGTGGATGGAATTCAATATGAATATATGCAAAGTATTGGTGTGTTCTGCTTATGTAAAACTACACTGCTGCGGTTCCCGTAAGAATGTGTGTTTCCCATAGGATGCTGTGGACAGTACCTGCCAAAAGTTTGGACACACCGACTCATTCAAGGGTTTTTCTTTATTTGACTATTGTTTAACATTATAGAATAATAGCGAAGACATAAAAACTATGAAATAACACATATGGAATAATGTAGTAACCAAAAAAGAAATCAAAATATATTTTACGTTTGAGATTCTTCAAAGTAGCCACCCTTTGCCTTGATGACAGCTTTGCACACTCTTGCTTTTCCAACAGTATTGAAGGAGTTCCCACATATGCTGTGCACTTGTTGGCTGCTTTTCCTTCACTCTGCAGTCCAACTCATCCCAATCCATCTCAATTGGGTTGAGGTCAGGTGATTGTGGAGACAAGGTCATCTGATACAGCACTCCATCACTCTCCTTGGCCAAATGGCCCTTACACAGCCTGGAGGTTTGTTTTGGTTCATTGTCCTGTTGAAAAACAATTGATAGTCCTACTAAGCGCAAACCAGATGGGATGGCATATTGCTGCATAATGCTGTGGTAGCCATGCTGGTTAAGTGTGCCTTGAATTGTAAATATATCACTTACAGTGTCACCAGCATAACACCATCACACCTCCTCCTCCATGCTTCACGGTGGGAACCACAAATCTGTAGATCATTCATTAACCTACTCTGTGTCTCATAAAGACATGGTGGTTGGAAACACAAATCTCAAATTTGAACTCATCAGACCAAAGGACAGATTTCCCCCGGTCTAATGGCCATTGCTCTTGTTTCTTGACCCAAGAAAATCTCTTCTTATTGGTGTCCTTCAGTAGTGGTTTCTTTGCAGCAATTCGACCATGAAGGCATGATTCACGCAGTCTCCTCTGAACAGTTGATATTGAGATGTGTCTGTTACTTGAACTCTGTGAAGCATTTATTTGGGTGCAGTTAATTGTAATGAACTTATCCTCTGCAACAGAGGCAACTCTGATTCTTACTTTTCTGTAGCGGTTCTCATGAGACCCAGTTTCCTCATAGCTCTTGATGGTTTTTGCGACTGCATTTGACGAAACTTTCAAAGCTCTTGAAATTGTATGCATTGACTGACCTTCATGTCTTCAAGTAATGATGGATTGTTGTTTCTCTTTGATTATTTGAGCTGTTGTTGCCATGAAATGGACCTGGTCTTTTACCAAATAGGGCTATCTTCTGTATACCACCCATACCTTGTCACAACACAATTGATTTGCTCTAATGCATTATGAAGGAAAGAAATTCCACAAATTCCACAAAGGCACACCTGTTAATTGAAATGCATTCCGGGTGACTACCTCATGAAGCTGGTTGAGAGAATATCCAAGAGTGTGCAAAGCTGTCATCATGGCAATGGGTGGCTACTTTGAAGAATCTACAATATTAAATATATTTTGAGATTTTGAACACTTGTTGTTACTACATGCTTCCATATGTGTTATTTCATAGTTTTATGTCTTCACTATTATTCTACAATGTAGAAAATAGTTTTAAAAAATAAAGAAAAACCCTTGAATGAGTAGGTGTTTCCAAACTTTTGGCAGGTACTGTGTGTCCACAGCATGCTATGGGAAACAGTCATCCTTACGAGAACCACAGCAGTGTAATTTTACATAAGCAGAACACAGCAATACTTTGCATATATTCATGTTGAATTCCATCCACTCCTATGCAGGTGGAATGGAACTAACTAGAAAATAGTATAAATAAAGAAAAACCCTGGAATGAGTAGGTATGTCCAAACTTTTGACTGGTAATGTAAATCTGGAGAATCTCATTTCATGATGAAAAAAAAATGTGCATGTACTGTGCTGTACTACACACAATACGCACACACTTACGCACACGCACACATATGCTTGCAGGCAGACGCACACAAACACACACACACATCCATACTAGCATGCTCGCAAGCAGACACAGACACGCACATATAAAGGAGGAAACAGAGTGCTAGTCAGACTGGTCAGAGGTTAGCAGCCTTGTCTCTGCACTACAGGAGTCAATCAAGGAAATGCAGCAGCTCTGACAGGAGAATAATTTTAGTGTTGAGTATGGAGGTAAGATAGTGAATTAAGTGTACATTGAGGCTCTGAGACAAGAGTTACTCTCTATCCCCTCAGGGCACAATTCCCATTCACTTGTATTAAACATTAGCTGATCAGAGCAATCTTCCACAATATCCCCCCTGTCATATTTTTCTCCATTCTTTTTGTTTGAGGGCTGAAAAGATTTTTGTGCAAGAGGGAATGGGCAGGCAACCATATGTCAAGTCTCTGATTTCCACACACACACTCACACACTGAAAAATAGGTGTTTATTGTCAACCTTGAATCATTGTTCCCTTCTATGTTAAAGAGATGTTTTACATATACTGAACAAAAATATAAACGCCACATGTAAAGTGTTTCACACACACAAAAAGCTTATTTCTCACAACTTTTGTGCACCAAAATTTTACATCAGCAGCACTAGTTGATGAACAAAAGAGCAAGAAGTACCTCGGATAAATACACAAGTGCACAATGATACCACACGGGACATGACCCGTAATCACCTGTGCAATACACACGGCACAAAAGCCAAAACACACAGCATAGGTACTCACACGACCAACGGACATTGGAACAATAATCAACAGCCCAATGGTGAAACAATGGGCACATTTAGGAACATACAACCAGTGAGGTTCATAGGAGCATGTCAAATTGTGTCAAATAAAAGCTAAGAGTATATTTTTGAGAAATTGTCAGAGATATATAAATGTTTCAATCATTTTCAATCATTTTCAATCCTACAAATCAGTAATGAGCAAAGGCTGAATTGGAACCAGGTGTGCGTAATGACAGTTCAGTGCCTAGAGGCCGGTGACGTAGACCTCTACAACTGGTGCACGGAATGAGCAACAGTACTGGGAGGGATCTGTGACAATAGGACAAACCAGGATGTGTTGGTGTAAGGATTGCCATGGTATCAGAACATTAAAATGTGAAGCATCACAGTCGATTTATGGAGCTAATGTATTTTGAAGGACCTAATTACTCCATGATCATTTCCTGTTGACAATAGAGGTTTAAGATTATCTGGGAACTGAATGTCACTCCTGTCAATCATTCTTCTTGCAACCAACATTCCCAACCGACGCTCCTTCCCGGATGACCGTAAACCAGCAGTATGGTAAATCAGAGAGCGTTACTGGCAGTGGTTGCACAGCCGCAGGAGGACAAACAGTGATTAACACGATAGTACGTTTATTTGATGCTGTGCCTTCGACTGGAAAAGGTTTCCAAGGAACAAATTTCCACAGGTTATTTTCCTGTAAAAGGACCCATGAGCACCAACATGTGAGGTTCATAGGAGCATGTCAAAATGTGTGTCAAATAAAAGCTAAGAGTCTATAAGTTTGAGAAATTAAGGGATATATAAACGTTTAAATCATTTTCAAACCTACAAATCAGTGATGAACAAAGGTTGAAAAAGTCTTAAAAGATTCAAAGATATTGTATTAGAAATACATCAAAACACAATCATGTTGAAGTAAAAAACCCTGCCAACTAATATCAACACTTGCTCAACACAACACATATTTAGTTTTGGAGAAAATGTTCTGCCTTCTGTAAATTTAAAGGTCCCACACAGTCATCCTATTTTCAAGTAAAAATAGCTTTGTAATGACCAAAACATCATCCTTAATATTTTGATGCTATAAAATGGTCAGAACAGAAATTGTACCTTTCTTCTCATCTCTAACTATCAGGAAGCATGAAAAAACACACTGAGTGGGTGGGGAGCTTATATTGTGAGCTTGCTTTGACTGACATCTCTTTGAAACACCCACATGGTCATTGCCAGGTAATAAGGTAAACAAATACAACAGGTAGACCTTATATTGAAATGCGTATTTACATGCCCTTAACCAACAATGCAGAATTTTTGAAAAAGTAGTTAAGAAAATATTAGATTTTTAAAAACCTATTATTAACGAAGGTATTTAAAAAAACACAAGAAAATAACAATAATGAGATTATATATAGGTGGTACCAGTACCGAGTCAGCTTGCGAGCGTACAGGTTAGTTGAGATAATTGAGCTAATATGTACATGCAGGTAGGGGTAACGTGACCATGCATAGATAATTAACCTGAGTACCACGGTGGAGGCTGCTGAGGTATAATAATGGCTAGAACGGAGCAATGAAATGGGATACCATTCCAACGATTCCCCTCCAGCCATTACCATGAGCCTGTCCTCTCCAATTAAGGTGCCACCAACCTCCTCAGGAGTACCAGCAGCGTACAAAAGGTGGTCAACATGAACACTCATGAGAAATAGAGATGAGAAAGAATGGTGAGACATCATTTTACATAAAACGTGTTCAGGACCCCAATTTGTACAATTTGGAACACTTATCTCCCGTTCGAATGCTTGAAAAAAACATTACAAAGTAACAACATTTGCTATCATATCACATGAAACTTAATTACTTAGTCTAACTACAGAAAATGGTGGGGAGGGAAGTGGGAGAGTTGATGTTGACCCATGTACCCTGTTTCAATCAAGCAGGCTTCAGTCACCCACTTGGCTTCAGTCACCCACAAGATTGAAGCAGGAGACAAATCCAGCTATGGCCCCCTCCTTGTCAGGCCTCTCACACTGGGCAGACAGGGGTCCTGGGATGGACAGACCAGGCCTCTCACACTGGGCAGACAGGGGTCCTGGGATGGAAAGCTCACGCTGCTTCCCCACATACGGTGCTGGATCAAGGGTGACCTCATTGAAGAGGCGATCCAAGAGCCTTCTACTTAGCCTGTAATGTCTTTAAAAAGGGAAACGTTTGTTTAATAGGTAGTGATTAACTTTTATTGAGTGTTTTGAGTTATGATGCTATCAATTTGTTGATGTAGTGATCTACTCATTCTACAAGTGTTTTTGACATTTTTTTAAAGTACTCAATTTGAGATATGCATTATTTGATCGTGCACTTTTTTTAGGAAATGCTCAGGGTTTTTGTGTGCCTGAAATGCTCAATTGACGCAGAATTTAAATAAATAACAATGACTTACAGTAAGTTGGGTCTGTCTTCACAGGCTTCACAGCTTCTTTGCTTTGGTAAAAGCTCCTGCGGTGGTTTCCTGGGAATCTGTGCAGAGAGAGTAGATGTTGAATTTTCTAAAACGTATATCATTACAGCTTGATGATAGCAGAAAAACAAAAGGAGATGGAAAGTAAAATAATAACTTTGCTCAGAATGTGTACTGGACACCCGTCACATTATCTTTATTTTCAGTGCAACTTGTTCATCCTAAATGAAAAGCAGCTACTGCTGTTGGATTCTTTCATTTATCAGAAAATAGTGTAAAGTTAAATTTACACTGCCATTCAGTCACAAAGCAGTGTGCTTTTTCCAGCATGCTGGTAAGTAGCTTGCTAGCTAACAGCCACACAACAGATTAAAGTTTACAAGTATCAAAGCCAAAACAAGGTGTAGGCACACGTGATGATGGTTTTAAGGCGGTACATATTGAAATGAGTTAAGGAAAGCCTGCTCCAGAGCGCTCAGGACCTCAGACTGGGGTGAAGGACCCTAACCACACAGCCAAGACAGCGCAGGAGTGGCTTCGGGACAAATTTCTGAATGTCCTTTAGTGGCCCATCCAGAACCCGGACTTAAAAACAATCTAACATCTTTGGAGAGTCTTGAAAATAGCTGTGCAGCGACGCTCTCCATCCAACCTGACAGAGGAGAAACTCTCCAAATGCAGGTGTACCAAGCTTGTAGCGTCATACCCAAGAAGACTTGAGGTTGTAATCGCTGCCGAAGGTGCTTCAAAAAAGTACTGAGTAAAGCGTCTGAATACTTATGTAAATGTGATATTTGTCATTATGGGGTATTGTGTGTAGATTGATAAGGTGAGAATTTTTTTTAAAATTCAATCCATTTTAGAATAAGACTTTTAGAAAAAGTAAACTGTTCTGAATACTTTCCTAAAGCACTGCAGTTAAGCAATACGACTCAAGGCGGTGTTGTATATGGCCAATATACTTTGGCTAAGGGATGTTCTTATGCACAACTTAATGCGGGGTGCCTGGAGGCAGACCTAGCTGAAACCCTCATGGTGCCTTATTGCTATTATAAACTGGTTACCAACATCATTCGACCAGTAAAAATAACGTTTTGTCATACCCATGTTATATGGTCTGGTGCACCACGGCTGTCAGCCAATCAGCATTCAGGGCTCGAACCACCCGGTTTTTAATAAAGGTTAGCGCACGGAAAAGTGTAGTGCATAAGGGAAAAACCAAAAGACCTTGATATAGGGAAGGCGCATGCAAGCAGATGGCGAGTGAATGTACACCAGGAAAAGATTACCCTCCCCTGTGCCTCCACCCCAAAAACACAGAACCCACACCCCCACTCCATTTTTTTTGTTGACAACCCTCACCTATTTTGGACCACCAGTATATTGAGATCTGTCCTTAAATGATTTCCTTTGTAGCCTAATACACTGCCTGGCTTCCGAGTCATATTGGAAGGACCTCACACCATGTCATCGCGAGACTCCAAGTTTACTTCGATATGATGGCTATTATATCAATATTTTCACATGAAGGCGCTTCCACATCCATTTCTTGCATAATACATTTTTACTGACACAAAAAGCTCCCTCCATGTGGAACAAACAAATGATCTGTCGGCATTCAAAAAACTTTTCTAAAACTTCCAGTTTCCATTATAGCTGTCATGATTTAGTTTTATACCTCATGACTTTACTCACATAAAAACTATGAATGGAAACGTGGTTTCTGTCTCCAATAAGCCCTGTTCTGGATCCACTGTTGAGTTCATTGACTGTAATGTAACCAGAAATAATTAGGGAGTGTTTAGCTTCCTCTTCCGTCTTTGGTTTGGGTCAAGGCATAGACACATACATCAATGTGTTTTGTTTGTCTTTATAATTCTGATAATGGACAACACTGGCTCTGTGAGGATGACAGAGATCACAGAATTTATTCCACATGAGTGGATTCATCCTTGACTGTGCTAAAGTTTGAATGATAATACATCCATAAAGTGTAAAATGTTTCCATAATAAAAACAAGTTTACAGCTTTCAGCTTTCAAATATCAGTGGGGCAATTCCACGATAACTGAGTTGGGCTAAGACTTCTCACTTAAAATGTATGCCAAACAAAAAACATTGATTTCAAAGTTTAACAAACCATACAACTTTATGAACAAGGACTACTTTTAGCAATTTACACTGAAAATTGTACAAAAACACATTTACTGGAAGATCTGTGCAGATGCTAAATTTGGTCATATAATCTTGGTCAAATCTCCCTCCATTTTTTGTGTCGACGTTTTCCAAAAACTATTGAGTTATTGAACTACAGTTAATGAACTACAGTAAGCAAAGCGGATTTACATCTGGTAACGGAATTGCGGGTAATGGAATTTCGTCATGGGTCCCTGGTCTGTAATACACATAAATGCATAATTATGGATATGAATATCATTCTCTTCATGGTTATGTATCCTAAATGTGTACACAAAGGTATAATATGCAACATCTCCCTTTACATATTTGGGTGTTATTCTACACACTGGCTATTATTTTATTGAGCTCTACCCCCAAATAATACCAAATCAAAGACGCTTATGTTTCAAAGGTTTGGACATCAACCTTCAGCACAGTAGAGCTCAGTACAGTGCAGTACACTACAGTACATTAGAGTTCAGTACAATATAGTATAGTATAGTTCAGTACAGTAGTGCTCAGTACAGTAAAGTTCAGTACAGTACAGTACAGTACAGTACAGTAGATTATAGTTCAGTACTGTACAGTAGAGTTCAGTACAGTACACTAAAGACAAGTGTAGTTCAGTAAAGGACTGTAGTGTACTGTATAGTACAGTAAAGTAGAGTGTAGTTCAGTACAGTACAGTAGAATTCAGTACAGTAGAGCACACTACAGTTCAGTACAGACACAGCAAAGGTTCAAACTGTAGAACCCAGTTCCTGCAAATTTTATCTCTGGGATCCTCAGGATGACAAATCAGAGCAAGAATACTGAATGGAAGTACATTATTTACCTTCAGAGGTGAATGTATTAAACCAGTTGCAGTGATAAAAGCTTTGTTGTTGTGCACTATCCTCAAACAATTGCATGGTATTTTTTCACTGTTATAACTACTGTAAATTGGACAGTGCAGTTAGATTAACAAGAATTTAAGCTTTCTGCCCATATAAGACATGTCTATGTCCTGGGAAATGTTCGTGCTACTTACAACGTCATGCTAATCACAATAGTGCACGTTAGCTCAACCGATCCCGTAGAGGTTAAGGATATCTCTGTACTTTGCTCCATACTTTGCTCCGTTCATCTTTCCGTCGGTCCTGACTAGTCTCCCAGTCCCTGCCGGTGAAAAACATCCCCACAGAATGATGCTGCCACCACCATGCTTCACCGTAGGGATGGTGCCAGGATCCCTCCAGATGTGATGCTTGGCATTCTGGTCAAATAGTTAAATCTTGGTTTCATCAGACCAGATAATCTTGTTTCTCATGGTATGAGAGTCCTTTAGGTGCCTTTTGGCATACTCCAAGCAGGCTGTCATGTGCCTTCTATTGAGGAGTGGCTTCTGTCTGTCCACTCTACCATAATGGCCTGATTTGTGGAGTGCTGCAGAGATGGCTGTCCTTCTGGAAGGTTCCACCCATCCCCACAGAGAAACTCTGGAGCTCTGTCAGAGTGACAATCGAGTTCTTGGTCACCTCCCATACAAAGGCCCTTCTCCCCGATTGCTCAGGTTGGCCAGGTGGCAAGCTCTAGGAAGAGTCTTGTTGGTTCCAAATATCTTCCATTTAAGAAAGATGGAGGCTGTCGGGTCTGGAGACCAAGGCTATGTACATTGAGGACTCCCTGGCTGCAGGGGGTATCCGTCCTTCTGCCTCCTCTGCCGGCTCAGGGTTCTTCTCTGTGAAGAAGGACAAAACCCTGCACCAGTGGAACAACTACTGGGGCCTGAATGAAATCATAGTTAAAAAATGTTACACGCTTCCACTCCTCACCCTTGCATTTGAGCCTCTCCAGGAGGCTACCATCTTCTCCAAATTGGACCTCCGGAAAACCTACCATCTGGTACAGATACGGGATGGGGAGACCAACTGTAACATGTCTAGTGGGAAAGACAAATACCTGGTGATGCCATTCGGACTGACCAACGCTCCTGCTGTGTTCCAGGACGTGGTTAACGACATTCTCTTTGACATGTTGAACCAGTTTGTGATCATCTACCTTGATGACATCCTTGTTTTCTCCCGATTGGCTCAAGAACATGTCCTCTATGTCTGACAAGTTCTCCAGCATCTTCTGGAGAACCAGCTGTTTGTCAAAGCGTAGAAATGTGAATTCCATCGCTCCACCATCTCCATCCTTCGATACATCATAGTTGCAGGCAACACACAGATGGATCCTGGAAAAGTGAGAGCGGTGGTGGATTGGCAGCAACCCACTTCCAGAGTGCAGCTGCAACGCTTCCTGGGGTTCGTCAATTTCTACCGCCGGTTCATCCGGGGATACAGCACCCTGGCTTCCCCCTTTAGCAATCACCTCTCCAAAGGTCCCATTCATGTTGTTTCCAGCTGCAGACTGGGCGTTCTTGGACCTAAACCACCAATTCACTCCCACCCCATCCTAATCTATCCGGATCTGTCCCGGCAGTTCGTGGTGTTGATCGATGCCTCGGATGTCGGAGTGGGGTCTGTCCTGTCCAAGTGTTCTGCCCAAGACCAGAAACTGCATCCCTGCATTTTCATCTCCCATCGTCTCAACACCACGGAAAGGAATAATGACATGGGCAACTGAGAACTACTCGCGGTGAAGAGGGGGTTGGAGCAGTGGAGGCACTGGTTAGAGGGGGTGGAACACCTAGCTCATGGTGCAGCACATTTTGGATTCATGAACTTCCGGTGAACATGGTCTCCGACCCTGGTCCTCAGTCCTCATCCCGGTTCTGGAAGGCGCTCTGCACACTCATTGGGTTGTTGGCCATTCTGTCCTTCGGGTTTCATCCCCAGTCTAATTGCCAGTCTGATCGAGCCAATCAGGACCTGGAGATGACTCTTCCTTGCCTCGTCTCCACCAACCCCACCACCTGGAGCCAGCAACTCATATGGGTGGAATACACCCAAAACACCATCCCCTGCTCATCCGCTGGTCTCTCGCCTTTCGAATGTTCGATTGGTTATCAGCCCTCGCTCTTCCCTGAGCAAGAAGAAAAGGTCAGCCCACCCTCGGACCAGATGTTCGTCTGCTGCTGTCGCCGTACCTGGAAGAGAGCCTTTTCTGCTCCTCTCAAGACCACCTCCAGGTATCGACGACAGGCGGACCGCCACCGGACCCCGGCTCCCTGTTACCATCACAGGGCAGAGGGTATGGCTGTCCACTCGAGATCTGACCCTCTGGGTGAAGTCCTGCAAACTTTCCCCCTGTTTAATCGACCCCGTCTCTAAGATCCTTAGCCCCTCTGCTGTTCGTCTTCTGTTGCCACGCACCCTCCGTATACATCCCACTTTTCATGTATCAAGGATTAAACCTCTGTCTCACAACCCTCTGTCTCCTCTTTCCAGTGACCATAGTGATCATAGTAGTCATACTTACTATTTAACGCAACCGTTTTTGTGACAAAACTATGCAATGGAAACACATTGAACTTCAGATTTTTATTCGGTACATGAAAACGTAGGTGAAAAAATAGATGTTGTGTGCGCTACGTTGTCACGCAGTGATTTTTATCCACAACAAGTCTGTTTGGTGGAAACACACCACTAGCGGAAAAAAACACATATTTTACATTGCGTGTTTTTGAAAATTTGGATGGAAAGCTAGCTAGTGTCAGCCTTTCGGCAGAAGAGGGATGGCTGCCAGTCTCTTTGTGCCCAGTGGCATCAAAGTTCATTAGAATACTGTGGGCACGAAGGATGGCTGGAGAAATTAGGAGAGATGGCAATGAATAAACAAACAGAACATGATGATTAGAGGTGTAGAGCGAAAAGGACACTAAGGTTGAGGGTGAGGGTTCAGATAGAAAAACTTTTCAAACTAAATGTTTCTCTGCTATTGTTGGTGATGTTGAAATGTACTAGGTATCCAATTAATTTGCATAAATGACATGCCATGGTCTGATACTGTTGTGTCATGTCTGCTTGCACAGTAATGGTCATATTGACTGATGGTCACAATGCATGTAATCTACTTGTAAAGTGCACTGTATAAGCTACAGTGTCAAATAATAATTATATAGAACAATCTTATAATCATCTGAAAAACACACCAATTTTACATACTTTTACAGAGGCCATTTGTTAGAACGTTAGGTGCTAGCCCCATTGCACCACTGTAATCTCCCTGACAAGTAACAACCATCCGTTCTGTGTCATATTCATGGGGCCAATCTGGCTACTTACATAATTACCACATGACATGTCTTCTTGCTTGCCCAGCCACCGCTGAAGGAGGGAGGGAGGTAGGGAGGGAGAAAAAGGGAGATCTCTGACACTCACACTCTGTCATTAGATTGTGAGTAGAGGCAAAGTTTAGGAGATCAACTCCGTGTTAAGTCATAATGTTTTTTAATAGGGATGATGGGAGAGAGGGAGAATGAGGAATAGAGAGAGGAAGAGAGATAGGGAGGAGGGGGCAGGAATTAAATGGAGTCCGTTAACAAAGCTGCAAGTGTCTACAGTAGACTACAGCAGTCCATTTTATCTACTTTATTGTCTTTGTTGAAATGCGACAATCGCTATGACTGTGTGTGTGTGTGTGTGTGTGTGTGTGTGTGTGTGTGTGTGTGTGTGTGTGTGTGTGTGTGTGTGTGTGTGTGTGTGTGTGTGTGTGTGTGTGTGTGTGTGTGTGTGTGTGTGTGTGCATACGTATTGTGTTTGGATGGGTGGGGGCTTGAAAATGCAGTGCAGCGGATATGCTCTGGACACATCTGGGTCGGTTCCACACTCGGATTAAAAGCAAATTGTTTCTCAACAATCCCTTCATATTCAATTAAAGGGCTGCTCAGGAATGCGTGGCAACTATACTGAGACCCAATTTTCCCCCCAATTTTCCCACAACAATGTTCTAGAACAGCCCCCCTCGAACCCTCCCACACCCCTTAGTTCTTGAGTGTCAGGCTAGGTCTCTGAACTATTTGGTTTGTCTGTACTGAAGTGCTTTTCCACAATGCCCCAGATCCATCATCATAGGGCCATTGAGGCACATTGTGCTCATCCATTAAGTGTATCTACTGTATGGTGAACTCTCACAAAGGGGCAGCTTGAAGAGGGTCAGTCAGTGGTGCGTGGGCCACCATAAACCATAAATCTGGTTTGGGCCAGCACTGAACCTCCCTTGTGCTTGGATAATGGCGCTCTAATCGCTCGTACCACTTCATGGGTGGGACAAGGGGGTGTGGAGAGCATTACTCATGTGTTTCCGAGCCCAGTCCAATGAGCCCGAACGAATAACCCCCACTTTTTGTCTTTTCCCAGCTGAAAGTGTTTCAGTCAGCTAGAACAGAAGCACAAACTGGCCAACTATTTTAACTAAAGACACTTTGCTTGTCAAGACATTGATATTAATCTACGTCCGTATTCCACCCACTGCAGGCCAGCGATAATATCCATATGAATAAAATATGGATGCTCACAGAGTTCTGTGAGGGATGGTCAACCCTGCTTCTGCCTGCTCCAGTGTTATATCCAAAATGCCACACCGGGCTCTCATCAAAAGTATTGCATGGAGAATAGGGTGCCATTTAGGACCACTCCCTGGCCGGATTAGAATTGATCTCATTGTTCCTTGAAGCTGAAGTGAAGCAGAACCTTCCTCCTCACATCCCTGCCTCTCCTGTTGTCTAACAGCTGGAGCTTTAGCAGCAGCCCAGAGACCTGCAGTTTTAATGCCTCCATAAAGCAGAGATGATCTTTCTGGCTGTAAATTCATATCATAAATAAATAAAGTCCTCCTAGTCATTATAGGCTAGTAATTGGTTCCTGTATGACTGTGGTGGGACCTTGTTGTTTACAGTGTGTATTAAACATAGAGCAACATTTTAGAGTGCACTGCACATTGTACTCCAATGTAGCAGATGTCATACATTTTAGACATTTAGTTCCAATTTATCATCTCCTCCTATGGCAAGTGTACTGTGTCCTTCTTCCATAGTAATAAAGATAAACCACACATTAGGATTTGAATTATCGGGTTATAATTATCTGGCACATGTCTGGCAATGTGAGAAGACACAAGGTCATCCATCATTATCAATACACATGTCCACAGGATCAATCACCATCACAACAAAATAGACAAAACACAGAAACATTACAGAGATAAACCACAAATAAAACCCTGCTTGAGCTCCTTGTTTACAGGTTTACCGTTGACTATCCATCTATGTTGCCTGTTGTTGAACATTGTTTTAAGTTTGATGTTTTTAACCAGTAGGACCTTTGTATGCAGAGACATTTCCTATGCAACATTGCCATGCAGGTACTTTTGTTCCACTAATATGCCTGCCGGGGCCATCGGGATGGCCAATTGCCCAGGGTTTTGCAATATGGCCTGAATTACTGCAAGCGGCTATGCATAGAATGCCTAATGCAAGCCAATTAATTTACATAGCTAGACTCTCACCTGCCTGCAGATTTCTCCCTCACACAGAACCCTCTTATAGTGAATCGTGGGCAGATCCAGTTCACTCAGAACCTTTCTCAACGGAGTCATAAGGGGTGTATTCATTATGCCAATTCTGTTGCAAAATGTTTCTTAAATGGAAGCAAACGGAATGAAACGGAGTGACCTACCTGAATTTGTCCAATAGAAACTAATTTTAGTGTTCCGTTTTGAAACTGTTTGGAATAAAGATTACACCCCATCTCACATACGGATCCCTACACACATCACTTGGTTGGTTGGTGGTTGGTTGGTTCCCCATGCACAGCCAATGGAGCCACACGATTCCTGGCCAGTGACCATGCCAACTAGACCACAAAGAGGAGTGTGTACTGTAGTATACCTCACTGTTGTCTCCTGATGCTTAGGGATGCCAGAACTGTGGGATTGAGGAGACCAGTGCCAGAAATAAGGAAATGAAATTCAAAAGACCCCCCCACCCCACCTCTTTGCATCCGTATGGTTGAGGAGTCCACCGAGACTGGACCAAGTCAAGTGTTTATGAGCCATCTATTCATCCTGCCAAATAATAAAATACTGTTTTAGACTGTAATGGATAGACAGACAATTAAGCCTGGAGTACCTTAAGGAGGTGTCTTTTTATCAATCGTTTAACAGATCATGAGCACGTGCACGTGCACATTATCATAATCTTTTTTAAACACATTTTCTGTTTGACTCGATTTCTCAAGAACACAATTTTTTGGACAGATCAAAACTTGCTCCATTATGACACTGTTCCATGACTATGTAATTACTCCCAATTATTATCATTTACAAATGCAGTATAAGTATCTGATAGACAGTGAAGTATCTGACACACAGTAATATTATACATTCAGTATGTATAATAATAATTCACATAATGTGTAAACATGGACGCCGTTCTAAATAAAGGTGTGCTCAATGATCAACAACAATTTAGTTCAGGTGTAATTACAGGGTACATTGAAAATCTTAAGGGGCGGGATGTTCCCCAATGCTAGAAGGGTGTCCTGAGTGATAAAGTTGCTAAATATATTTTTTTTAAATCTATTCACTCTCAAGTTGAAAGAACATGAGTGGGACTAGTGGATTTAAACACATGCTTTTCATAAAGGCAACATTAGATAAAAAATAGGTAGGCTATTCAAAATGTCATACCACCCTGTTGATGAATAATAGGCAGCAATGTACAGTACAGTACAAGTACAGAATATATTTTTTTATCATCGCTAACAATGTATTGATATTTGTTTTTGATATGGGCCTCACCTTCCACCTGCACTGCTGACACAAAATGTCTGACGTGGTGTGTGTGACCTGTAGCTGCTCTGTGACTGATTAGGCTAGTCAAATGGCTGGCAACTGTCTGACAAAAGCATCACCATAATTAGCCACTGTAGAATGAGGAGCCAAGGAAACGGGAACACGGTTTCATCTTCACCACCCAAACCCACAGCTATACAATGAAACTAATCAACCATGTGTGTCAGAAAGTAGATAACAGACACTGAGTGGGAGAGAGAGAGATGGAGGGAGAGGGGGAGCGTAAGAAATAGAAAGAGAGAGACAGGAGAGTCAGGGGTTCGTATGTCATTATAAGGTGAGATTGATTGCGGCGTTGTGCCAATGATGGTGTTGTATTAGCATCAAGGAACATCATGGGTAACAAGACTGAGCCATCACCGTCATCACCACCACAACCACCAACACCATGGCTTTACACCTCTGTGGCTTCAGTGTGGCCAGATTCAGTCCTGCTGGATTCTCAATCACATTTCTACTAATGCAGAAATGGATAGTTGTTTTTAGGCTATACATCCACCTCAAAGCCATCACCATCCATTAAATGTGGAATTCTATAATGTGAATGGATATTTGCGGAATAGGGCAGAGATATGGATTATGTTGACTATTTACAATGGGCCTGTAATTAATTAATATTCAATACATTTTCATGTTATATATTAGTTTTTTATATCACATACTGTATATCTATAATTGTTCCGAAAATCCTTCTTGCCCTAAATTGCCTAGTTTGCCTTTGTGATTTCATTAACCTGTCTAAGATATTGGTTCCCAATTGGGAATCAACCCTCCCATGTTCAGCTGAAACGGTGGCGCATGGAACGCAAAAATATTCTTAAAAATATTTAACCTCCACACATTAACAAGTCCAATAGCTCAAATGAAAGATAAACACCTTGTTCATCTAGCCAGCAAGTCAGATTTCTAAAATGTTTTACGACGAAAACATAGCACATATATATGTCAAACCACCACCAGACACAGCTCATTTGAATAGCCAAAACATGCAATCAACAAACGCAGGATTAAAAAATAAATTGTTCACTAACCTTTTGAAAATCTTCATCAGATGACAGTAATAGGACATGTTACACAGTAAAAAAAATTTTTTTTCAATAATATGCCATTTACATCCATAAATGTCCATTTACAGTGAGTTCACGTTCAGAAATTACTCAAAAATGTCCGCAGGAAATCTAGGTAGCGCGGCAAGATAACGTAAATAGACATCATAAACTTTGACTAAATATACATGTTCTACATATAGTTAGAAAGATACACTGCTTCTTTATGCAACCGCTTTGTTAGATTTATTTTTAACGTTACAGAAATCGCACACTATTCAATATGCTGAGACGGCGCTCAGATACAAGCTACATTTCTACGTAATGTTGGAGTCAACAGAAACACAGATTTCAGCATAAATATTCCCTTACCTTCGATGGTCTTCGTTCAGAATGTTCTGGAAGGCTTCATACTTACCCAATACATCGTTTGGTTTCAAGTCTTGCGTCTTTGTATTAGCTACTGCTAATAACATCAGCTGAACTGCACCCAAAACGTCCTCTGGTCCGGAAAAGTTGCGCATCAAAACTTCAAAATTACATATTATATGTCGACTAAACAGGTCAAACTAAGTGCAGAAGCAAGCTTTATGATGTTTTAGACACACAAAACAAACTTCAATTCAATCGGCCATCGTCTGCCCTTCTCTTGAGTGCTGGAACAAAGGAATGGCTGGGACCAATTCGCGCCACAACGCACAACCTATTTTCTCGTGGCACGCACTAATTTCACTCCCATAGGGTCAATTCTCGCGGGATTTGAACGATTCAAAGCTCTACTGAAAGAGGACATCTAGCGGAAGAGATAGAACGTCTCACCAGAATCATAACTGGTTGGGAAGGGTGGGGGCGATGACGTCAAAGTTGCTCCAACTTTCATGACCACAAAAACTAGTTTGGAAGAATGCCTGCCCTGTGAGTTCTGCTATACTTACAGACATAATTCCAACGGTTTTAGAAGCTTTAGAGTGTTTTCTATCCAATAATAATTTTTATATGCATATATTAGCAATTTTTTACAGATTTTTTTTTCAGTTTACTAGGGGTACCCAATCTCTCCAAAGGGGGCATATGTCTGCCATATCCTTAACAGCTAACACATGGAATTGTTTTAAAATTATCATACCATGGATCATTTAGCTATTTGATTTGGAATTTTAGGAGCCCTGTAGGTATATAAAAACCAACTACTACTTTTTGCAATATTATTTTCTTATTATTATGTTTTAATGTATTGTTTTGTATTTTTTGGGCTTCTTTTAATATATTTTTTTAACCTGTAGTTAACTAGGCAAGTCAGTTAACCTTTTTGGGATAGGGGGCAGCATTTTCACTTTTGGATGAATAGCTCCCCAGAGTGAACTGCCTCCTACTCTGTCCCAGATGCTAATATATGCATATTATGATTAGTATTGGATAGAAAACACTCTGAAGTTTCTAAAACGGTTTGAATTATGTGTCTAAAGACGGTTGACATCTAGTGGAAGCCTTAGGAATTGCAACTTGACTCCATAGACACTGTGTATTCGGTAGGTCAAGCTTTGAAAAACTACAAACCTTAGATTTCCTCCTGGTTGGATTTTTCTCAGGATTTCGCCTGCCATATGAGTTCTGTTATACTCACAGACATCATTCAAACAGTTTTAGAGACTTCAGAGTTTTTTTCTATCTAATACTAATAATAATATGCATATATTAGCATCTGGGACAGAGTAGGAGGCAGTTCACTCTGGGCACGCTATTCATCCAAAAGTGAAATTGCTAGCCCCTATCCCAGCAGAGAAAACCCCCTAAATAATCCCACCTGGCCAACATCCAGTAAAATTGCAGTGCGCCAAATTCAAAATACAGGAAAACACATAATAAGCATTCATAAAATATACAAGTGTTATATATCGGTTTAAAGATTAACTTCTTGTTAATCCAGTCGCTGTGTCAGATTTCAAAAAGGCTTTACGGCGAAAGCGTACAATGCAATTATCTGAGGACAGCGCCCTGTGTAAAAAAATACAAACATTTTCCAGCCAAGTAAAGTCAGAAATAGCGATAAAATGAATCACTTATCTTTGATGATCTTCATATGGTTGCACTCGCAAGACTACCAGTTACACAGTAAATGTTTGTTTTGTTCGATAAAGTCCCTCTTTATGTCCCAAAAACTCTGTTTTGTTGGCGCGTTTTGTTCAGTAATCCAATGGCTCCAATGAGGTCACAACAGGCAGACGAATAAATACTAAAAGTACCGGTAAAGTTAATTGAAACATGTCAAGCGATGTTTATAATTAATACTCAGGTTGTTTATTGTCTTTATAATCAATATTTCAACCGGACAATACCGTTTTCAATAGAAATGAAAAATAACCCGTGAGCACGCCGAATCAGGTCTAAAAAGTTCCTCTGTCCTCTAACCAAAATGGCTGTTCACTCGTCATTTTTCAAAATAAAAGCCTGAAACCATGTCTAAAGACTGTTGACATCTAGTGGAAGCCATAAGAACTGCAATCTGATTCCTAACCCATTGGATTCTCTATAGGCAATGAGTTGAAAAACAGCAACATGAAAATAATTCCACTTCCTGGATGGACTTTTCTCAGATTTTTGCCTGCCATATCAGTTCTGTATACTGTATACTCACATACATTATTTTAACAATTTTTGGAAACTTTAGATTGTTTTTTATCTAAATCTACCAATTATATGCATATCCTAGCGTCTGGGCCTGAGTAACAGGCAGTTTACTTTGGGCACGCTTGTCATCCGGAGGTGAAAATACTGCAACATGCGCCTAGTTTTCTGAATTGGGTAACATTTGACAACCAGGGCAGGATGGCAGTGCAAAATGTCATAAAGATGACCCCAAGGCCGACAGGACATGCAGTTGCCCATGCTCTGGACATCATGCAGAGAGAGTGGAAGGGCAATTTTCCCTTGCCAAGATGCCACTGAAAGTCTTTCATACTTTCTCAAGAATGCTACAATTTGATTACCGTGAGTCAAGAACTGCAAGACGTGTGAGAGACAAACTGGTGGCCATGAGAGAGGTCTGGGAGAAGTGGGTGGACTGTCTGCCATACCTCTATGACCCTGGGCCTGAAGTAACAGTGGATGAGCAACTCGTTCCATTCAGAGGTCCATTTTTATTTTCTAAATTCATAATGTTATCTGTAATTTATTTATCTGTTGTTTTACCAGGTAAGTTGACTGAGAACACGTTCTCATTTGCAGCAACAACCTGTGGAATAGATACAGGGGAGAGGAGATGGATGAATGAGCCAATTGTAAACTGGGGAATATTGGGTGACCGTGATGTTTTGAGGGCCAGATTGGGAATTTAGCCAGGACACCGGAGTTAACACCCCTACTCTTACGATAAGTGCCATGGGATCTTTTTAATGACCTCAGAGAGTCAGGACACCCGTTTAACTTCCCATCTGAAAGACGGCACCCTACACAGGGCAGTGTCCCCAATCACTGCCCTGGGGGCATTGGGATATTTATTTTAGACCAGAGGAAAGAGTGCCTCCTACTGGCCCTCCAACACCACTTCCAGCATCATCTGGTCTCCCATCCAGGAACTGACCAGGACCAACCCAGCTGAGCTTCAGAAGCAAGCCAGCAGTGGTATTCAGGGTGGTATGCTGCTGGCTAAAATGTAAGTGATTTTCACTGTACATGTTATTATGTATTGCTGTAATATCATTGATTTATGTGATTGTTTTCTGTTTTCTTTTGTCAAAAGGTTGCTGTCCTTCTTGGCAGAATATGTCCAGCAAGCCAGCAAAGTATGGCATCAATATATGGGTGGCCTGTGATGCACAATCCAGCTACACTTGGAGATGCAAGTATACACAAGGAAGCCGACCAGTGGAGGCCCAGAGAAGAACTTGATATGACAGATGGACTGAGGGGGCACAATGTCACGTGTGACAATTTCTTCACCTCTTATGTACTCAGCCAGCAGCTCCTGAAGAGGAAGATCACCATGGTTGGCATGGCTGAGCTCCCCCCTGCACTCCTCGCAACAAGGGGGAGAGAGGCCTTCTCATCAAAGTTTGCCTTCACCCCCACCACCACTCTAGTTTCTTACCTCCCAAAGAGGAACAAGAATGTGGTCCTCCTGAGAACACTGCACAAAATGGCTGAGATCAGTAATCGTGAGGACAGGAAGCGAGCCATCATTTTGGATTACAACCACAACAAAGGAGGCGTGGGCAAGGTGATTGGAACTTACAGCTGCAGGAGGATGACTTCCCGCTGGCCCCTGGTCATCTACCATAACATCATTGATGTGTACTCATACAATGCCTTTGTGATATGGAACAAGATCAACCCTACCTTGATGCCTGATAAGCAGAACAAGAGGAGGGTGTTCCTGGAGCAGCAACCCCACACATTCAAAGAAGGGTTCGCCTCCCCCGCACAGCAGCCTCTGCAGCACTTGTGAAAGCTGTTCAGGGGGCTGAATCTTGTGCTGATCCACCTGAGGCTGCAGCTGGGGCAGGCAAGACGAGGAGATGCTAATTCTGCCCCCCAAAGAAGTACTGTAAAACAAATACTATGTGCTGCACATGTGAGAAATACATCTGCAAAGTCCATGCACACACACCGCATACTGTCCTACATTAGAGTTAGAGTGATTTAGAGTTGACTGATTTATGTTCTTCATGCTTTTGTTTTGCGTCTATTATCTTCTATTATCTTATTTTATTCTTATTTATTAAGAAGCCGTGACGCTGGGTACCTGTATACAGACTGTCTTACCTGGTTAAATAAAGGTTGAATAAAAAATTAAATATATATTATTTAGTTGTTTATACACCTTGTGGGTGGGAGCAATGGTTATAAAATGGGAGAAGATTAGTCTTTTGTAGTTGAATTCCTCATTCAATTAAGCTGCTTTATTTTAGGGGTTTAGTGATGGCGGGTCATTTTTGACCCTTAGGACAAGGGGAGTATACATAATGTTAAGACTACACATGGGTTAACTTATTCCAGAGGCTGCTCCAAAACACAGCCGGCAGAGAAGAGTTAATCGGAGTGGAATTCTAGTCCGACTCAGGAGGTGTACACACCCTCCACCTCTTCTTCCTAGTATATAGTGGTTCCTCCTTTAAAAGTTGCTAGATCTCACCGTGGGACTTAGAGGTACCCAGCGTCACTGCTTCATTGCTCCAGACCACCACAAGGGGGAGTTAGGACACTCGTTATGAATTTGTTTCCCAAGGTTTTCATATGACCAATCATGTCGAGTGGTTCCAATGAAGAATTTTGATGCAAGTCACCCTTGCCTTGTGTCGTTCTTCAACAAAGATTGCTGACAAAACATTACGTTGGAACCAGATGTAAGTTGTTATAACGTCATAACAAGTCAAGCAAAAAATGTACAAGAGAGGAATATGTTAACGTAGAGACAAACATTTGTGCCTATTTTTTTGTTATAAAGTTAATTTACCAAAATCGCTATGCAGCAAGTTATCTGACAAGCCAGCATTAGCCAACTAGCTAGTGTTAGGAGAATGAATTTGTAATTCATGTTGTTTAATGTTTTAGGGACTCTTGAGAAAACCATCAAACCAGGCTGTCATCTTGTGAAACAGTGGATCTAAAGAATCTAGCTAGCTAAAGCGTTTACTGCAAATTGAATGTACAATTGTGTAAATTTGCCTTGCGATGCAGCTGAAGTAACATAGCTTGCTAACTATTTACTTGTGTAACAGTTTTCTTGTGGTGAAGGAGAGGCGGGCCAAAACGCAGCGTGGTTGTTATTCATTTTTCTTTAATAAAGAAACTATACATGAATAAACTAACAAAACACCAAACGTGAGAAAACCTAAAACAGTCCTATCTGGTGCAAACACAGAGACAGGAACAATCACCCACAAACACACAGTGAAACCCAGGCTACCTAAGTATGATTCTCAATCAGAGACAACTAATGACACCTGCCTCTGATTGAGAACCATACTAGGCCGAAACATAGAAATACCCAAAACATAGAAAAACAAACAGACTGCCCACCCCAACTCACGCCCTGACCATACTAAATAATGACAAAACAAAGAAAATGAAGGTCAGAACGTGACAACTTGCTTATTGTGTATTGGAGGATACAAATAACTGTTTGCCTATGGATGTGTAGCTAGCTAAACGTTAGGTTCTGAACTGCCAATCTATGAACCTCAGCTATCATAGTTCTTGTATCAACTTCAAGTCTGAATGGCATTAATGAAGCCTCTGGATAGAGTAGAATACAATAACTTTATTGTGCCAAGGATGCAAGTCCTATATACACATGTATTGTAGTTATTACCACGTATGAGATTCCCACATTGTAGCCTGTACATTGAATATATTCACTGATCATGTACTCTTCCTTGGCAAATAAAGGTGTGGTTCAGGTTTGAATCTCTGAGACATTATTTTTCAGTCATATCAAACTCCAATATTTGAATGATGCTGTGTCTGCATGTATGTTTTACAATTGTACACTTCAACAGTGTTTACCACTCCTGCTCCTGGGACATCAATGATTACACATTGTAACTATGAAATAGACTAGAAACATGATTGATTTGTAATTCATATATACAGAAAAAAAACTATGCATATTTAACTCCCTTCATCTGCATTCAGCTGAGGACACAGGATAGTATTTCAATGAGATACTTAATTTCAACCAGTGGAGAATGTGCAACGCTTTATTGAAAGAAGTTCATTATCCAGGTGTTAGAAATGCATTAAAATTATGATAATTGTAATATTATAAATACAAGTTCAATCTGTACTTCAATGCACATATGGTGTGTATTATAAAACGAGGAAGAAAGACGAGGTGGGGAGAGAGGTGTAGCAGACAGAAAGGGAAAGAGGTAAGAACAGCGGCAGACAGCATATGATTCATGAATTACAGTGCTACCCTAATATTCTCTCAGTTCATCACAATTGCGGTGTCTACTAACCAGCCTTCGGCCCCCAGTTGGCCCGAAGGTTATCTTAAGAGCGGGTGAGGTGGCGATGACGGGACTGGCTCCCTGTCTCACATCAAAACAAACCTGCAGACGAGTGACAAATGGATAGAGAGAGACCATGATTAAGCCTTGTTTTTTTTTATTCTAACACGGTCAGTCATCTTAAATCAGGAGGTGAAATGCTAAACTGACCTTGGATCATTAACTCTGGGACTACTACATCTCTGTATGTATTTCAATGTAAAGCATCTCTTTAATAATACTTCCTGTTGACCCGACCAAGTGACATCTCACCTATGATCATGCTGTGCCCTCTGTGTCAGCCAACTCAGATGTGGGAGGGGTTGACCAAAACAGCTGATATAACCTAGAGGATTTAGGAAGAGGGGGGAGAGGGATGAATTGAAGAAGAGAGACTGTTATTGTGTGTGTGTGGTCTCACCTGGTGTCCACACTAAGTGGCTACAGAGTACTTTATGCTGAAAGACAGACACATGAGAACAAGCAATAGAAGATAATGTCAATAGAAGATACTGTATGTGACGCAGACACCTATCGGAGTGTACCTGAAACATTTAAATATAGATGGCTATGTGTCTCACCACTTGGTTGTTCCAAGGCTAAACCCCAGGGAAATCATGACTTGGCAGCAACAGATAGTCCAGTAGATATTGTCTGTATATATGTGGTGTAAATCTGAAAATAGGCAGCTGACATCTTAAGGGTTTTTTAATGAATTCATATGAGACAGGTTTCATGTACAACAAGACAGGCAGAGATGGAGAAAAATAACACAGAACAGTTTAATTACCTCTGGTTATGGACACTTTTGCCAGCAATAAAGCATCCACGGCCTGTTCCTCGGACAGTGAGCATCTGGCAATATCTACATTTCCGACCCCTTGGTCAGCTCGCTCTCTGAAAGTAAAGATAACAGCTTATTTTTTATAGATAGAAAAACAATAACTGAGATATGACCGTTCCCCCCAAAAAATCTAAATATACCTATGGCAAGATATTTGGCAAAATACACAGACTGTCACACCCTGGTCAAAGTATTTTGTGTTTATCTTTATTTATTTGGTCAGGCCAGGGTGTGGCATGGGTTTTTGTATGTGGTGTGTATGTATGGGGATTGTAGCTAGTGGGGTGTTCTAGCTAAGTCTATGGCTGTCTGAAGTGGTTCTCAATCAGAGGCAGGTGTTTATCGTTGTCTCTGATTGGGAACCATATTTAGGCAGCCATATTCTTTGAGTTTGTCGTGGGTGTTGTCCTTAGTGTCCTGATGTCATTGTTCTGTGTTAGGATACACAAGTATAGGCTGTTTCGGGTTTTGTTAAGTTTATTGTTTTGGTAGTGTTTGTGTTTAGTGTGTTAATTCATTAAACATGGATTGCAATAGACACGCCGCATTTTGGTCCGACTCTCCTTCTCATACAGAAAACCGTTACAGAATCACCCACCACCAACGGACCAAGCAGTGTGTCAACAGGCAGCAGCAGCAGCGTAAAGAGGAATGGACATGGGAGGACGTTTTGGATGGCAAGGGCTGTTACACTTGGGAGGAGATACTGGCTGGAAGAGATCGCCTCCCATGGGAACAGGTGGAGGCACTTAGGAGAGCAGAGGCAGCCGGAGAGAGGAGCCGGCGATATGAGGGAACACGGCTGGCAAGGAAGCCCGAGAGGCAGCCCCAAAAATTTCTTGGGGGGGGGGCTAACAGGGAGTATGGCTACGCCAGGTAGGAGACCTGGGCAGACTCCCTGTGCTTACCGGGGGGCTAGAGAGACCGGACAGGCACCGTGTTATGCAGTGGTGCGCACGGTGTCTCCAGTGCGGGTGCATAGCCCGGTGCGGTATATTCCAGCTCCGCGTGTCGGCAGGGCTAGATTGAGCGTCGAGCCTAATGCCATGAAGCCGGCTCTACGCAGCTGGTCCCCAGTGCGTCTCCTTGGGCCGGCTTACATGGCACCAGCCTTGCGCTCGGTGTCTCCGGTTCGCCTGCATAGCCCAGTGCGGGCTATTCCACCTCGCCGCACTGGCAGGGCGACCGTGAGCATTCAACCAGGTAAGGTTGGGCAGGCTCGGTGCTCAAGAGCTCCAGTGCGCCTGCACGGTCCGGTTTTTCCAGTACCACCTCCACACCCCAGCCCTCCGGTAGCAGCTCCCCGCACCAGGCTTCCTGTGCGTGTCCTCGGCCCAGTACCACCAGTGCCAGCACCACGCATCAGGCCTACAGTGCGCCTCGCCTGTCCAGCGCTGCCAGAGCCTTCCTCCTCTCCAGCGCTGTCGGAGTCTCCCGCCTGTTTAGCGCTGTTAGAGCCTTCCTTCTCTACAGCGCTGCCGGAGTCTCCCGCCTGTTCAGAACTGCCAGTCTGCATAGAGCTGCCAGTCTGCATAGAGCTGCCAGTCTGCATAGAGCTGCCAGTCTGCAAGGAGCTGCCAGTCTGCAAGGAGCTGCCAGTCTGCAAGGAGCTGCCAGTCTGCAAGGAGCTGCCAGTCTGCAAGGAGCTGCCAGTCTGCAAGGAGCTGCCAGTCTGCAAGGAGCCGCCAGAGCTGCCTTTCTGCAGGATGCCGCCAAAGCTGCCAGTCTGCAAGGAGCCGCCAGAGCTGCCAGTCTGCAAGGAGCCGCCAGAGCTGCCAGTCTGCAAGGAGCCGCCAGAGCTGCCAGTCTGCAAGGAGCCGCCAGAGCTGCCAGTCTGCAAGGAGCCGCCAGAGCTGCCAGTTAGCATGGAGCAGCCAGGGCCGCCAGTCAGCATGGAGCAGCCAGGGCCGCCAGTCAGCATGGAGCAGCCAGTCAGCATGGAGCAGCCAGAGCAGCCAGTCAGCATGGAGCAGCCAGAGCTGCCAGTCATCATGGAGCAGCCAGTCAGCATGGAGCAGCCTGATCTGCCAGTCGACCAGACTCTTCCAGATCTGCCAGTCGACCAGACTCTTCCAGATCTGCCAGTCGGCCAGGATCTGCCAGATCTGCCAGTCGGCCAGGATCTGCCAGCCAGCCAGGATCTGGTAGATTCATCAACCTGCCTGAGCTTCCTCTCACTCCTGAGCTTCCTCTCACTCCTGAGCTTCCTCTCACTCCTGAGCTTCCCCTCAGTCCCGAGCTGCCTCAGTCCCGAGCTGCCCCTCAGTCCCGAGCT
Organism: Oncorhynchus mykiss; assembly: GCF_057628025.1. Classification (NCBI taxonomy): domain Eukaryota; kingdom Metazoa; phylum Chordata; class Actinopteri; order Salmoniformes; family Salmonidae; genus Oncorhynchus; species Oncorhynchus mykiss. The sequence continues at coordinate 70,295,291 of NC_143029.1, forward strand.
GCTCCTCAGTCCAGTGGGGTTCTGGGTGAGGACTACTAGGCCATGGTCGGCGGCGAGGGTGGACTATCCAGGGACGCGAGGAGAACGGACTAAGACATTGATTGAGTGGGGTCCACGTCCCGCGCCGGAGCCGCCACCATGGACAGACGCCCACCCGGACCCTCCCTATTGTTTTGAGGTGCGTTCGGGAGTCCGCACCTTAGGGGGGGGGTTCTGTCACACCCTGGTCAAAGTATTTTGTGTTTATCTTTATTTATTTGGTCAGGCCAGGGTGTGGCATGGGTTTTTGTATGTGGTGTGTATGTATGGGGATTGTAGCTAGTGGGGTGTTCTAGCTAAGTCTATGGCTGTCTGAAGTGGTTCTCAATCAGAGGCAGGTGTTTATCGTTGTCTCTGATTGGGAACCATATTTAGGCAGCCATATTCTTTGAGTTTGTCGTGGGTGTTGTCCTTAGTGTCCTGATGTCATTGTTCTGTGTTAGGATACACAAGTATAGGCTGTTTCGGGTTTTGTTAAGTTTATTGTTTTGGTAGTGTTTGTGTTTAGTGTGTTAATTCATTAAACATGGATTGCAATAGACACGCCGCATTTTGGTCCGACTCTCCTTCTCATACAGAAAACCGTTACACAGACATGCCTACTATTTCTGGTCTAGCAATCGATGGCAAACAAGCTCGCTGCCCAGACTTACATAATTACAAAGAGGAGATTCTCCTGATTAAAATGGTACCCGTGTAACAGTTTTGCTTCCGTCCCTCCCCGCACGCATTCCTGGGCATACCTGGGCTTGGACCCAATGCAATCATAGACAACAACCACCCTCAAAGTATCATAATCCATCCCTCCACAAAAGCAGCGGGAGGGGAACAACTACTTCAATGTCTCAGAGCGAGTGACGTCACAGATTGAAAAACTATTAGCGCGCACCCCGCTAACTAGCTAGCCATTTCACACCGGTTACACCCAACTTGAAAAAAATCTAAATATACACATTGCAAGATATTTGGCGAAATAGACAGACATGCCTATATTTCCCTCATAGGAGACAATGGGAATACCGCAGAGTTCCAATATTATTTTTGTTGTTTATAGTTTGTTGTTACATTTGAACTATTAAACAACATGATCAGATCTCATTGCCAACAATAGTGAAGCAGGCATTGTGACGTGGAACAATAAGCTGGGAATAGAACGTTCGAAAGGCGAGTTGATGCCACGGTGCTCAATAGAACTAATAGGAGCTGGCAGGGTGAAAAATGCAATAAAATAAGGCCCGTTTTTTGCGATTACTTCAACACGACGGCAAGCAGCTGGGAAACATGGTCATATTATGAAACTGGGCTCCATGGCGGATGTAGAACGTAAACATCCACTCCTCGATGGTGTCCAATGTGCTTATGTCTGCGTAATGAAAAAGTAGGGGAAAAATGTCAACTTGACTATTTCTGGTCTAGCGATCAATGACAAATGAGCTTGATGCCCAAACTTACATAATTACAAAGAGGAGATTCTCCTGATTAAAATGGAACCCTCTCCTTTCCCCTACCTGGGCTCGAACCAGGGACCCTCAGCACACATAGACAACAGCATCCCTTGAAGCATCATTACCCATCGCTCCACAAAAGCCTACTATCTACACGGATTTCAGAGCACTCTCGTCTGAGTGTACCAGAGCGCAGAATAATTACTTTACGAGCGTTCAACCCCCGTTGAATATGGCCGGTGTCAGTAAAAGTTGGAAAAAAAGCTTAATTAAATTGTTTCCATCAGCACATTTACAGTCACCAACACTCTGGTTAACATTAAAACTGCATTACCAGCTCTGCTAGGGCGAGTTAACTGGTCAGAGTGGTCTCATTTGTGTCAAGAAGTAGCTAGCCAACGTTAGATTGTTTGGTTGACTGCCGTTGTAAGGCCAGAATGCTCAAATCAACCCTTCTCCTCGGCCTGAACATCCAGAGTGCACTCCGAGAGCGAAACGGTCTGAATTTACAAACTGCCAATTTTTCTCTGAATGGAAACACCATAATATGAATCAATTTAATTAAGCCAAATTTCCTAAAATCAATCCCATATACTATGTTATTACAAAAAAAAGGTTTGAAATTCTCTGGTAATGGGGGGGGGGGGGGGGCGCCAACCCAGACAGGAAGATCAAATCAGTGACTCAACCCACTCAAGTGACGCACCCGTCCTAGGGACGGCATGAAAAAGCACCAGTAAGCCAGTGACTCAGCCCCTGTAATAAGGTTAGAGGCAGAGAATCCCAGTGGAAAGAGGGGAACAAGCCAGGCAAAGACAGCAAGGGTGGTTCGTTGCTCCAGAGCCTTTCCGTTCACCTTCACACTCCTGGCCAGCCTACAGTCAATCATATGACCCACTGAAGAGATGAGTATTCAGTAAAGACTTAAAGGTTGAGACCGAGTCTGCGTCTCTCACATGGGTAGGCAGACCATTCCATAAAATGGAGCTCTATAGGAGAAAGCCCTGCCTCCAGCTGTTTGCTTAGAAATTCTAGGGACAATTAGGATGCCTGCATCTTGTGACTGTAGCATACGTGTATGTATGTACGGCAGGACCAAATCAGAGATATAGGTAGGAGCAAGCCCATGTAATGCTTTGTGGGTTAGCAGTAAAACCTTGAAATCAGCCCTTGCCTTAACAGGAAGCCAGTGTAGGGAGGCTAGCACTGGAGTAAAATGATCAAATTTTTTGGTTCTAGTGAGGATTCTAGCAGCCGTATTTAGCAATAACTGAAGTTTATTTAGTGCTTTATCCGGGTAGCCGGAAAGTAGAGCATTGCAGTAGTCTAACCTAGAAGTTAGACAAAAGCATGGATTAATTTTTTTTCTGCATCATTTTTGGACAGAAAGTGTCTGATGTTTGCAATGTTATGTAGATGGAAAAAAGCTGTCCTTGAAACAGTCTTGATATGTTTGTCAAAAGAGAGATCAGGGTTCAGAGTAATGCCGAGGTCCTTCACAGTTTTATTTGAAACGACTGTACAACCATCAAGATTAATTGTCAGATTCAACAGAAGATCTCTTTGTTTCTTGGGACCTAGACCAAGCATCTCTGTTTTGTCCGAGTTTAAAAGTAGAACGTTTGCAGCCGTCCACTTCCTTACGTCTGAAACACAGGCTTCTAGCGGGGGCAATTTTGGGGCTTCACCATGTTTCATTGAAATGTACAGCTGTGTGTCATTCGCATAGCAGTGAAAGTTAACATTATGTTTTTGAATGACATCCCCAAGAGGTAAAATATATAGTGAAAACAATAATGGTCCTAAAACGGAACCTTGAGGAATATCGAAATTTACATATGATTTGTCAGAGGACAGACCATTCACAGAGACAAACTGTTATCTTTCCGACAGATAAGATCTAAACCAAGCCAGAACTTGTCCGTGTAAACCAATTTGGATTTCCAATCTATCCAAAAGAATGTGGTGATCGATGGTATCAAAAGCAGCACTAAGGTCTGATGCCATTAAACGGTCATTTACAACCTTCACAAGTGCAGTCTCAGTGCTATGATGGGGTCTAAAACCAGACTGAAACATTTTGTATACATTGTTTGTCTTCAGGAAGGCAGTGAGTTGCTGCGCAAAAGCTTTTTCTAAAAGTTTTGAGAGGAATGGAAGATTCGGTATAGGTCGATAGTTTTTTATATTTTCTGGGTCAAGGTTTGGCTTTTTCAAGAGAGGCTTTATTACTGCCGCTTTTAGTGAGTTTGGTACACATCCGGTGGATAGAAAGCCGTTTATTATGTTCAACAATGGAGGGCCATGCACAGGAAGCAGCTCTTTCAGTAATTTAGTTGGAATAGGGTCCAGTATGTAGCTTGAAGGTTTAGAGGCCATGATTATTTTCATCATTGTGTCAAGAGATATAGTACTAAAACACTTGAGTGTCTCTCTTGAACCTAGGTCCTGGTAGAGTTGTGCAGACTCAGGACAACTGAGTTTTGAAGGAATACACAGATTTAAAGAGGAGTCCGTAATTTGCTTTCTAATCATGATCTTTTCCTCAAAGAAGTTCATGAATGTATTACTGCTGAAGTGAAAGCCATCCTAACTTGGGGAATGCTGCTTTTTAGTTAGCTTTGCGACAGTATCAAAAATAAATTTCGGATTGTTCTTATTTTCCTCAATTAAGTTGGAAAAATAGGATGATCGAGCAGCAGTGAGGGCTCTTCAATACTGCACGGTACTGTCTTTCCAAGCTAGTCGGAAGACTTCCAGTTTGGTGTGGCGCCATTTCCGTTCCAATTTTCTGGAAGCTTCTGGAAGCTTCAGAGCTCGGGTATTTTCTTTATACCAGGGAGCTAGTTTCTTATGAGAAATGTTTTTAGTTTTTAGGGGTGCAACTGCATCTAGGGTATTGCGCAAGGTTAAATTGAGTTCCTCAGTTAGGTGGTTAACTGATTTTTGTCCTCTGATGTCCTTGGGTAGGCTGAGGGAGTCTGGAAGGGCATCAAGGAATCTTTGTGTTGTCTGTGAATTTATAGCACAACTTTTGATGCTCCTTGGTTGGGGTCTGAGCAGATTATTTGTTGCAATTGCAAACGTAATAAAATGGTGGTCCGATAGTCCAGGATTATGAGGAAAAACATTAAGATCCACAACATTTATTCCATGGTACAAAACTAGGTCCAGAGTATGACTGTGACAGTGAGTAGGTCCAGAGACATGTTGGACAAAACCCACTGAGTCGATGATGGCTCCGAAAGCCCTTTGGAGTGGGTCTGTGGACTTTTCCATGTGAATATTAAAGTCACCAAAAATTAGAATATTATCTGCTTCGACTACATGGTCCGATAGGAATTCAGGGAACTCAATGAGGAACGCTGTATATGGCCCAGGAGGCCTGTAAACAGTAGCTATAAAAAGTGATTGAGTAGGCTGCAAAAATTTCATGACTAGGAGCTCAAAAGACAAAAACATCATTATTTTTTTTGTAAATTAAAATTTGCTATCTTAAATGTTAGCAACACCTCCGCCTTTGCGGGATGCATGGGGGATATGGTCACTAGTGTAACCAGGAGGTGAGGCCTCATTTAACACAGTAAATTCATCAGGCTTAAGCCATGTTTCAGTCAGGCCAATCACATCAAGATTATGATCAGTGATTAGTTCATTGACTATAACTGCCTTTGAAGTAAGGTATCTAACATTAAGTAGCCCTATTTTGAGATAATAATAATAATGGCAGGATTGGAGGAGGTATTTATCCTAGTGAGATTGCTAAGGTGAACACCATGTTTAGATTTGCCCAACCTAGGTCGAGGCACAGACACGGTCTCAATGGGGATGGCTGAGCTGACTACGCTGACTGTGCTAGTGGCAGACTCCACTAAGCTGGCAGGCTGGCTAACAGCCTGCTGCCTGTCCTGCACCCTATTTCATTGAGGAGCTAGAAGAGTTAGAGCCCCTTCTATGTCAGCAGGCCAGGCTTGGTCCTGTTTGTGGGTGAGTCCCAGAAAGAGGGCCAATTATCTACAAATTCTATCTTTTGGGAGGGGCAGAAAACAGTTTTCCACCAGCGATTGAGTTGTGAGACTCTGCTGTAGAGCTCATCACTCCCCCTAACTGGGATGGGCCCAGAGACAATTACTCGATGCCGACAGATCTTTCTAGCTGATTTACATGCTGAAGCTATGTTACGCTTGGTGACCTCTGACTGTTTCATCATAACATCGTTGGTGCCAACATGGATAAAAATATCTCTATGCTTTCGACACTCACCAGATTTAGCTTTAGCCAGCACCATCTTCAGATTAGCCTTAACGTCAGTAGCCCTGCCTCCTGGTAAACAGTGTATGATCGCTGGATGATTCGTTTTAAGTCTAATACTGCGGGTAATGGACTCGCCAATGACTTGGGTTTTCAATTTGTCAGAGCTAATGGTGGGAAGCTTCTGCGTCTCAGACCCCGTAACGGGAGGAGTAGAGACAAGAGAAGGCTCGGCCTCAGACTCCGACTCGCAGGAGAAAACCGGTTGAAAGTTTCTGTCGGCTGAATGAGCGACACCGGTTGAGCATTCCCACAGCATTTCCCTCCAGAAGCCATGAGAAAGTTGTCCGGCTGTGGGGACCATGCGAGGGGATTTATACTAACGTTACTATCTGTACTTACTGGTGGCACAGACGCTGTTTCATCCTTTCCTACACTGAAATTACCCTTGCCTAACGATTGCGTCTGAAGCTGGACTTGCAGCACAGCTATCCTCGCCGTAAGGCGATCGTTCTCCTGTATATTATGAGTACAGCGACTGCAATTAGAAGGCATCATGTTAATGTTACTACTTAGCTTTGGCTCTTGAAGGTCCTGACGAATCACATTCAGATAATGCGTCCGGAGTGAAAAAGTTGAATGAAAAAAAAGTTGAGTGAGGGATATATAAACGGTAATTAAAAAGTAAAAACCGTAAAGTTGTCAGGTAGCAAAGTAAGGTTGGCAACAAAATGCACAAAACACAAAGCAACACGTATACAAGTCTGCAAGTATGTACAGATGCTGTTTTCTACTGTGTAGTTTCACCACAGATAACTCTATTTCAGTCTTCAGAGCCTCTCTCTCAAGCTCTGTCCACTTGTTCAACTTGCAGAGAAAGGAATCTGTTCTATTTAATCTTCAGATACCCTAAAATGTAATTAAACTATAATATTCAATACGGAAAGAAGTATGTTCATTAGGAAAACAATATTAGCAGGTGTGCGTCCTCTTCGTTGTGCGCGCATACACACATTTCCAAGTCTGTATATCAGTACTAAAACTCATTATTCTTCCTCGTTTTGGTAGAAACAAGCCTGAAACCTTGAACAAATACTGTTGACATCTAGTGGAAGTCATAGGAATTGCAATATGGGAGCTGTATTTGGATATGCCCCTATACTTTCCATTGTAAGAATATGGCTTCTCAAAAAAAACTATTCTGGTTTGTTAGGTTTGTTCGTTGGATTTCTTCGTACCATATCTATTGTGTTATAGTCTTCAACAATATTTTAACATTTATACAAACGTCAGAGTGTCTTCTGTCCAATGGTACCAATTATAGGCATATCCTGGCTTCAGGGTCTGAGCAACAGACAGTTTACTTTGGGCATGTCAATCAGACAGGAAGTGGAGAAAAATAGAACCTAGCCTGAAGAAGTTTTACATGTCTTACTCACGTCGGCCATAGAGAAGGAGAGTCCACAGTCCTTGGTAGCAGGCTGCGTTGGTGGCACTATGTTATCCTCAAAGCGGACGAAGAGGTGTTTAGCTTGTCCGGAAGCAAGACCTCAGTGTCCGATATGTTGCTGGGGTTCCCTTTGTAGTCCGTGATTGTCTGTAGACCCTGCAACATACGTCTCATGTCTGAGACGTTGAATTGCGACTCCACTTTGTCTCTGTTCTGATGTGTTTGATTGCCTTTCGGAGGGAATAACTACACTGTTTGTATTTGGCCATATTCCCAGTCATCTTGGTTAATTACCTCATTTTCACTTTTTCACCGCATTTTCACTTTTGGATAAATAGCGTAACCAATTTCAACTTCCTGCTACTCATGACAGGAATATAAGATATGCATATTATTATTAGATTTGGATAGACAACACTCTGAAGTTTCTAAAACTGTTTGAATCATGTCTGTGAGTATAACAGAACTTATGTAGCAGGCAAAACCCCGAGGACTAACCGTTCAGATTGTTTTTTTTAGGTCTCTGTCTGTTCAGTGAGGTTCTCGTTGGCAAACAATATTTCTTAGGTACTGGTTTTCAGTTCCTACCGCTTCCACTGGATGTCACCAGTCTTTGGAATTTGGTTGAGGTTATTCATTTGTGCAATGAAGAAGTAGGCCATCCGATATCTGATGATAGACTTGCTTTGGCCAAGAAACACGAGCAATGGACATTTGACAGGTGGAAATCTGTCTTTTGTTCTGATGAGTCCACATTTAGGATTTTTGGTTCCAGCCGCCATGTCTTTGTGAGACGCCGAGTAAGTGAACGGATGATCTCAGCATGTGTGTTTCCCACCATGAAGCGGATGGTGATGGTGTGGGGGTGCTTTGCTGGTGACACTGTCAATGATTTATTTAGAATTTAATACACACTTAACCAGCATGGCTACCACAGCATTCTGCAGCGATACGCTATCCCATCTGGTTTGCGCTTAGTGGGATTATCATTTGTTTTTCAACAGGACAACGACCCAACACACCTTCAGGCTAAAGGCTATTTGACAAAGAAGGAGAGTGATGGAGTGCTGCATCAGATGACCTGGCCTCCACAATCACCTGACCTCAACCCAATTGAGATGGTTTGGGATGAGTTGGACTGCAGAGTGAAGGAAAAGCAGCCAACAAGTGCTCAGCATATGTGTGAACTCCTTCAAGACTGTTGGAAAAGCATTCCAGGTGAAGCTGGTTTCAAGGCAAAGGGTGGCTACTTTTTTAAGAATCTCAAATATAAAATGTATTTTGATTTGTTTAACACTTTTTTTGGTTACTACACGATTCCATATGTGTTATTTGATCGTTTTGATGTCTTCAGTATTATTCTTCAATGTAGAAAATTGTGCAAATAAATTAAAACCCTTGAATGAGTAGGTGTGTCCAAACTTTTGACTGGTACTTTAAGTGTTTTTTTTCAAGCATATTCCGTCACACACTTGATTTAAAGCAATGATATTGTCTCCTTTGCGACAGACAGTAAGAAATAATACAAATGAACCAAGGAGTCCAAGTGACATGCCCCCTGAGAAAATGTGTGACATTTTTTATTCACATAACTTTCAACATAAAAAGGACATGGCTTGTGAAGTTCCAGCTACAGAGTGTTGTAGACACTAGCAATGAGCCACAGTGCATTTGATGCTACTTTGCACTTAGAATTGAGGGTAAAAAAGGGTCAAACTAAGGGAAAAGGCATTTGTAAAAACTATGGCCTAGAGAAGGATGAGTCCGCCAAGATTGGGAACTGTGAAATCCAGTCACTGTGGAAATCTGTTTTACACCTCAGATGATCACCGGGGCAACATCAGATTAGCATGAACTACGTGTTCTAACGTTTTATTGAATCAGTCCACTTTTTTCCTACTGAATTTATGACCCAGAGGCCAGAGAGCAGAAAAAGGGATTGTATCTGTATGCAGTGCCTCTATACTTTTGGGGGCCCTAAGTGAGATATGTTCGGGGTCCCCCCCCCACCTCACCGGCAAAACGTTTTAGTACTGCCCCCTTCTTGGCAGTGGATAGTTTTTTTGCCATGTTTTTGCCATTTTGCTTTGGGGAGTAGAGAAAATGTTGCAATTTTAAAGCTAATTTCCTGCAATTCTACACATTTTGCCATGACTTATGCTATGTTCATTCAATATCTGTGTGAGAGTGACTAACAAAATAAATTGTAATAACTTAGCTGTGAGTCGGGAAGCAGGTGCAGGTGAAACGTTTAACAAAACCAGTAATGAGACAAGTCCATAAGGCTAGACAAGAACAATACCAACTGGTGAGAAAATGTAAGGGAGTGACATATAAAGGGGAGGAAATAATGAATGTAATGAAGTCCATGTGTGAAACATAATGATTAACAGGTGCACGTAATCATGATGAATCTCAGGACTGGTGGTTATTATTCTGGCAACGTCGTACGCCGAAGGGGAGGAGAAGAAGATGTGACAGTGCCTCCCCCTGACGCTCGGCTCCAGCCGCAGGACGATGCCGACCAGAGGAGGAGCCGATCGGAGGAGCCGATCGGTCCAGGCGGCGAAGGTGAAAATCCCGGATGATGTTGGGGTCCCCTCAATGTCCGTGGGGGTGGTTTGGGGTGTGTCGTGGGGGATAGTATCAGCTGGAGGACCAGGAACCACCGGCCTGAGAAGGGAGACATGAAAAGAAGGTGAGATGCGATAGTGACTGGGTAGTTGTAACCTGCATGTTGACCCTTCGGATTACCTTGAACGGCCCCACATACCAGGGGGCTCAGTTTCTTGCAGGGCAGGTGGAGTGGGAGAGTTCCTGTTAGAGAGCCAGACGCAATCTCCAGGATGCAACACAGGGGTCTTACTGCCTGTCCCTTCTGACGATGCACGGTGTGCTGGAGTCTCACGTGTGCATCGCTCCACACCTCCTCCGCGCGCCAGAACCACTAATCTATCGCCAGAGCCGCGGTCTGGCCCTGGGTCAATGGGGCCAGAGCAGAAACTCAAAACACAATGGAAGGTGTCAACCCAGTGGAGGAGTGACGTAGAGAGTTCTGGGCGTACTCTACCCAGGGAAGGAATCGTGCCCACTCACACTTCCGATCCTGACAGAGACTCCTCAGGAACCTCCCCTGCTCCTGGTTCATCCTCTCCCACCTGCCCATTGGACTGAGGCCGATACCCGGAAGTGAGGCTGACCGTGACCCCGAGCTTCTCCAAGAAGGCCATCCAAACTCGTGATGTGAATCGGGTGCCGCGGTCGGAGACAATTTCCTCCGGAAGGCCAAAATGCCGGAAGACCTGCTGGAAGAGTGCCTCAGTGACCTGGAGAGCAGTGGGGAGACCAGGAAGAGGGATTAATCTACATGGCTTGGAAAATCTATCCACTACTACTAGAATGGTGGTGAAACCATCAGAGGGGGGAAGATCAGTTACAAAGTCAATGGATAGATGTGACCAAGGTCGCTGAGGCACGGGATGCGGCAGGAGCGTCCCTGCTGGAACATTCCGGGGACTTGATTTGAGCACATACGGAACAGGAGTTGACATACCGAGTGACATCCTGCACAAAGGTGGGCCAACAGTACTTCTCAGCGATGGAGTGGATGGTGCGAGAAATACCTGGATGTCCAGCGACAACATCTGTGTGCCCAGGTCAGCAGCCAATCCCTTATCCCTGTGGGAATGTAGATGTGCTCAGGAGGACAATTCCGGCGTGCAGGCTCCCTCTCTACAGCCTTGCGGATGTCCACATCTACGTCCCAAACCACTGGACCCACGACTCGGGAGGATAGTATTATGGGTGCCCTCTGGACAGGAACTTTCCTGAATTGTAGCTGCGGGATAGAGCATCGGCCTTGATGTTCTTAGAACCTGGGTGATAGCGTGAAGCGTGAAGTTGAACCTGGTGAAGAAAAGTGCCCACCTGGCTTGGTGCGGATTCAGTCTCCTCGCTGTCCGTATGTATTCTAGTTTCCGATGGTCGGTGGGGAGGACGAATGGTTCCTTGGCGCCCTCCAGCCAGTGTCTTCACTCCTCTAATACCAACTTCCTCTCCAGAAGCTCCCAATCACAGATGTTGTAATTCCTCTCTGCGGAGGACAGTTTCTTGGAGCATGGGATCTGGGTGTTTTAGCAAGGAGGCAGAAGTGAAACACCTCTTGAGGAGACAAAAGGCCTCATCGGCTGCTGGAGACCCCACCAACCTACGAGGACCACCCTTGAGGAGGGAGGTGAGAGGGGCGACAACGGCGCTGAAGTTCCTGATGAAGCGGCGGTAGAAGTTGACAAACCCCAGAAACCATTGTAACCCCTTGATGGTGGTTGGGACTGGCCATGACCTTACCACATCTACCTTCTTGTCCTCCATCGTCACTCCCTGAGGGCTGATTTAGTAACCCAGGAAGGATACAGCCCTATGGTGGAATTGGCACTTCTCCGCCTTGATGAACAGGTGATTGACCATGAGGCGTTTCAGGACTGCTCGAACGTGGGTGATGTGATCTTTCAGGTTGGTCGAGAAGATCAGGATGTCATCGATGTATACAATCACCTGCCGTCCGAGCATGTCCCTGAACACCTCATTGACGAATGCCTGGAACAATGACAGAGCATTGGCTAAGCCAAAGGGCATAAGCAAATACTGGTGAGAAAACATATGGGAGTCACATATAAAGGGGAGGAAATAATGAAGATAATGAAGTCCAGGTGTGAATCATAATGATTAACAGGTGCGCGTAATGATGACTGGCAGGTGTGCGTAATGATGGATCCCAGGACCGGTGGTTAGTATTCTGGCGACGTCGTACGTCGGAGGGGAGATGCAGGAGAAGATGTGACATCAATGGGGAAGGGAGCCCTACAACAAAGTTTAGATAGCTGGCTAGACTACCTTACCTAGCATTCCAAAAAATGTTAGCTGAGTGATTGACATAACAAGTGGAAAACTGCTGATGCGCTACTAAATTGCACCATGTGTATTCTACTTTTCCAACTCTCAACAGTAAGTTGAGACCCTAACTCAGTTCCTAAAAACTTTTGTTGGTTAGGGGCCCCCTACCGGCCGCAGGGCCCTATGCGCAGCGTGTAGTCTGAGTATAGGAAGAGGCGTCTGTCTGTCTGTGTGTCAACGTGTCATTGGCTGGGTGTCTGTCCATCTTTGGTATCACCTCAGCCTTTCCTATATTTACACCATATGAAGGCAATTCAGTTTATACTTTGGAGCTGAGTTTGACCATTCAACTGACCATTCAACATTCAAGTCCAATAGGGGGAGCTCATATCAGTCCTGTTTCACACATGTACACGTGTGTAATTTGTACATTTGTGTGGTGTGAAATTAAAAAGTATTTTTGCATGTCCCACTCCCCCTGAGACACACACAGAGACTGGGGTCACAGCCAGGTATTAGCCATTGTTGACAACAACCCTGGAGCAATTTGGGTCTGCTCAAGGGCAGATTGACAGATTTTCAGTTCGGTTACGGTTACTGGCTCAACACTAACCTCTTGGCATTATACTGTAATTCACAACTTTTTATGAGCACCAGTGGAGCCTCCTCAGATGTGGAAGGGGAGGACCACCCTCCTCAGTAAATTTCATAAAAATACGTTTTATTTTTAGATAAAAATATACAAAATATACACACCAGATAATTGATTAAAACACACTTTTTGCAATGAAGGTCCACAGTAGCCTCAACAGCATTCTGAAGGGTGGCACCGTTGTGTAGCCAGAGGACAACTAGCTTTCGTCCTCCTCTGGGTATATTGACTTCAATACAAAACCTAGGAGGCTCATGGTTCTAACCCCCTTCCGTAGACTTACACAGCAACTATAACAACTTCCGCATAGCTATTGCAGCATGAACTGACATGTTGTCCACCCAATCAAAGGATCAGAGAATGACTCTAGTACTGAAAGCACAAGATACAGGTAGCTAGCACTGCAGTGTATAACATGTGGTGATTAGTTGACTTATAGAGAGAAAGACAATAGTTGAACAGTTTTGAAAAAAATAATTTCTTCCATAATACCATGGTTGAATGAAACCCGGACAGTTCTTTGGACTGCGGTGGTGAGTTGTGTTCCCGTGTCGCTGTTAGCTGGTCACTCTACCCCACAGTGATCCATAAAAATGGCTAACTACAATAAAGCCATCAGACAGGAAAGCTGACCCACTGGCCACTTTTTTTTATCCATAGCTATAGACAATAATACAATCATCCCATTGTATAATCAGCAGCACATTGATCCATGGCCATATAGCCTTTAGCAAATGTATTAGCCTTCCAGCACAAAATCTCACACTTAAAAGGACAAGACTTTAACAAACATTTGAAAAACACTTTTCTCTTCGAGAGAGAGAGAGGGAGTGATTTCTCTTCAGCAATTAAATGGATGTAGCCATAGGGAAATAAAACCTTAATGATGCAATTCTGATGAAATGTCAAGTGTTTACTCATTTAATAGCACATATAAATTCACACACCACAACGAAACTTAGCGATTTCCTATTTTTCAAGAATGTATTGCACAGCAGAGATTCAACATTCCTGTGATAGCATAGGGGAAGCAAATATACATCTGGGTCTTAATCTTCATTATTAACCCTGATCTTCATTCAGTTACTTTTACTTGGCAATCTTGTCCTTTTTAGGCCACAAACAGGATGAAAGCCTATTTTCTATATTTTGCAGAGAGAAAAAAAAACATAAAGCAAGAGTGCCAGAAAAAAACCTGATCCACTGTCTGCATGAAAGCCCCTATGAATGTTTGTGTATGTATGTGTCCTATGATTACATGTCCTGTTTGAAACATATCAACTCGCAGCAGGGATGAGAAATAGTCCTATTCGGTCTCGGCAGAAAGTGACATTGAATGTTCAGATAGCTACACACAGCCGGAAATCACAGTCTCAGGCTGATATGCATCATATGAAAGAAATATAATTAATAGTTTTCATCTCAGTGCACACCATTTCGTGACCACAGTGACACAGTTGTACTCCATGTGGATTATTATAATACTCCATTGGGTTAGCATTCACAGTTATTGATCCTGTGACTAATAATTAGCACTGTAACAAACCAATAGGACAATGCTGAAATGAGTGACACCGCATATGAATTAGTAGATACACAGTAATTAAAACATCTGTCTATCTTCTGATTTGTATCTTCTTATTCTGTCTATCTTCTTATTCTCTCTATTATTCCATGGACTAGCATCCTCGGCTGTTTTCACACTATTTTGATGAATAGTTTTAACAATGAAGAATCACAACAGGGTTATGCTAAGGCTCGGGCTATGTGATTGATGCCTCATGAACAAATGGGTAGATACAGAGACAAATTAAATATGTAACGCTCCAGGTTAGATACGTATGAACGGTGAGCTGTAACACACTTGCTTATTCATTGGATGGCACCGGGAGGGGCCGCCGGCATGGCGTGGGATGTGCCCCGAAATAAGTACATTCTGCTTGCAGGGCTTGGATTTTATGTTGAAAGTTATTTCTAGGTCCACCAAAGGTCACAGGCTGCATAGTTTAGCAGCTGGTTTGCATCTGACTCCTTCTGTATTCTGCACACCCCGTGACAGTCACCATTCTGAGCCTGGGACCCACGACACTGTGACTGTGACCATGGCTGTGACATTCATTCATCCATCCAGACAGAGGCAAAGACAGAGAAAGGGTACCTCTTCTACACCCGAGCTAGGATAGTCCAGGGTAGCTCTATCTTTCTCATTACAGCTGAGCTAGAATGGGTCTCTCTCTCTCTCTCTCTCTCTCTCTCTCTCTCTCTCTCTCTCTCTCTCTCTCTCTCTCTCTCTCTCTCTCTCTCTCTCTCTCTCTCTCTCTCTCTCTCTCTCTCTCTCTCTCTCTCTCTCTCTCTCTCTCTCTCTCTCTTTACAGCTGAGCTAGGATGGTCAAGGGGGTTTTGAATGTTGTTGTATTGGCTTATACAGGGGACCCCTTAGTAATAGACCCATCCAATCCACCAAAATGATGGTCTTTGGAGAGCATGCAGTATTTCCCTGTGTATTTGGAGCTAGTGCTTAGCCCAATTAACTTAACTTAAATAGAAATCCCTTGACATGTAACGAGGTAGATATTGTGTCCTAATGTGCGAAGACAACACAGTGAAAAGTGTTGGCAGATCTTTACTGTCACATTCATGAATGGAAAAAGAGCAAATATTACATGAATCCAGGTTTTAGTAGGTATTTAAGTACATTAGCTAAAAATAGTAGCAAATAAACAACTATATTTATAGATTATTGTGCATTTCTTAACCGGTTTGTCATTCATTCATTCATTTCAACACCTCATATATTTAACACATCACTGTCATTAACATGAATTGCTTGAGCAAATAATTATCAATTCAATGTCAGATAAGATGTGAAAATTAAATATTCCTTCATTTACATTTAATTTGCTTCTGCATTTTTGGCACATCATAACACAATCAAATGCAGAAAATACATTACCCATTTATGTTCCTTTTATTGCATTACCCAGAGCTGTTCCCTATTTCTGGAAATGAGAATTCCATAAACACATTGATACTACTGTAACTCCTACATTATATGCCACTCACTCCAACTCCAATATCATCATATATGAAATAACCAGAGTGATATCCTATTTGTTGTTTGGTCAATTGGATCTGTTTCCAGCTTTAGCTTGACTACAAGACATGGCTCAGTTATAAAACTCCCATGGCTGTACCCATATACTACAGTATGTTGGAGGGAGTGCCTATGGAAGCAGTGAAGGAGCAGCCTTCACATGTCTCTGGCTCTCTGACTGAGATTGCCCTGCATTCCACTGGGGATAATCCTTGACCTTGTTGTGAAATTGAAGTGCAGCGTCAGAATACAAATTATTATCTTTCTCCCTCCCTTCCTCCCTCTCTCCCTACCTCCGATGGGGGTAAAAAAAAAAGAAAGAAACAGGACTTAAGTAATGCTCTGATTTGAAACCATCTATTGGAGCGATCTGTACATTAAGCCGATGGGCAGAGGAGGAGGAGTGCCTGTAGATGAGAGTAGCGATGGAGAAGACATCCTGAACGGTTTCCTGTACTGGGACCTATACAGCACAGCACGGAAAGGGGGAAAAGCACATTTGGGTGTGGGTTGAACCATGTACCTTTATTACGTTTGGGTGTGGGTTGAACCATGTACCTTTATTACGTTTGGGTGTGGGTTGAACCATGTACCTTTATTACGTTTGGGTGTGGGTTGAACCATGTACCTTTATTACGTTTGGGTGTGGGTTGAAACCATGTACCTTTACTACGTTTGGGTGTGGGTTGAACCATGTACCTTTACTACGTTTGGGTGTGGGTTGAACCATGTACCTTTACTATGTTTGGGTGTGGGTTGAACCATGTACCTTTACTACGTTTGGGTGTGGGTTGAACCATGTACCTTTACTACGTTTGGGTGTGGGTTGAACCATGTACCTTTACTACGTTTGGGTGTGGGTTGAACCATGTACCTTTACTATGTTTGGGTGTGGGTTGAACCATGTACCTTTACTACGTTTGGGTGTGGGTTGAACCATGTACCTTTACTACGTTTGGGTGTGGGTTGAAACCATGTACCTTTACTACGTTTGGGTGTGGGTTGAAACCATGTACCTTTACTATGTTTGGGTGTGGGTTGAACCATGTACCTTTACTATGTTTGGGTGTGGGTTGAACCATGTACCTTTACTACGTTTGGGTGTGGGTTGAACCATGTACCTTTACTATGTTTGGGTGTGGGTTGAAACCATGTACCTTTACTACGTTTGGGTGTGGGTTGAACCATGTACCTTTACTACGTTTGGGTGTGGGTTGAACCATGTACCTTTACTATGTTTGGGTGTGGGTTGAACCATGTACCTTTACTACGTTTGGGTGTGGGTTGAACCATGTACCTTTACTACGTTTGGGTGTGGGTTGAACCATGTACCTTTACTACGTTTGGGTGTGGGTTGAACCATGTACCTTTACTATGTTTGGGTGTGGGTTGAACCATGTGCCTTTACTATGTTTGGGTGTGGGTTGAACCATGTACCTTTACTACGTTTGGGTGTGGGTTGAAACCATGTACCTTTACTACGTTTGGGTGTGGGTTGAAACCATGTACCTTTACTCTGTTTGGGTGTGGGTTGAACCATGTACCTTTACTATGTTTGGGTGTGGGTTGAACCATGTACCTTTACTATGTTTGGGTGTGGGTTGAACCATGTACCTTTACTATGTTTGGGTGTGGGTTGAAACCATGTACCTTTACTACGTTTGGGTGTGGGTTGAACCATGTACCTTTACTACGTTTGGGTGTGGGTTGAACCATGTACCTTTACTACGTTTGGGTGTGGGTTGAACCATGTACCTTTACTACGTTTGGGTGTGGGTTGAACCATGTACCTTTACTACGTTTGGGTGTGGGTTGAACCATGTACCTTTACTACGTTTGGGTGTGGGTTGAACCATGTACCTTTACTACGTTTGGGTGTGGGTTGAACCATGTACCTTTACTACGTTTGGGTGTGGGTTGAACCATGTACCTTTACTGGAACATATGGAACAGAAAATGACACTATCTACCTTCACTAATGGTTTTAGAGGAGGATGTGAACTGTCCTCTCAGATCAACCTTTCCTGCAGTCAAATGACCTAGTGGCCTTATGGGTGGAATATTATTAATATTTGTCAAAATTTTTCCAATGGAAAGCCAGACGAAATAAAAAGGGCCTATTTCTGTAATGAATATGAACTCGGAAAGCAGAAATGATTAAATAATAAAGCATTGGACCTCTCACTAAAGGCTTCAGTCATACAAAAGCCATACTTAAATGCAAATTGCTTCTCTAGCAGATTAGTAAGAATGGCTCACCTGTGTTCAAGAATGGCCTTTTCCCCTTTATTCAGATTACAACCTCTAACTTTCAGTTATTAGAAAATGTAATAATGTCTAAAATATTGCTATTTTTAAATCAAGCCATAGAAAGCTGGTTGCAATTTCAGTTTAATCCACCAGCAAATATTATGTTTAAACTCAAATATAGTAATTGATTAAAAATATATTATTTTTGGATAAAACATTTAAAAAAGTATAATCTTTGTCAACTCTATCATAAATGGAACTGGGGGAGTTATGTCACACATGCAATTAACAAAAATACATGGAATGGTCTGCTTTAGCCAAATTTAAAACCAACTGATTGCAGAATTATTGCAAAAATGGAGGAGGCAAATTGAAGGGTGAGAAGGTATGGAACTTGTCTGTCGGCCCTGCATTAAATACCAAAATTGGTTAAAGAAAATTGTGGTAAATAAAAAAGTATACCAGTGTCATTTATGGACCAAACATTTGGCAGCTGCGCCATACAGGTTGCAAAATAGTTGGGAAGAGATTTTCGATGAACCAATTCCATGGCACATAGTTTATGAACTGATACACAAAACGACGCCGGATTCGAAACTTCTAATTTTAAATTATTATACCAAATTCTTGCAACCAATGTAATGTTATATGCACTACATGACCAAAAGTATGTGGACACCTGCTCGTCGAACATCTCATTCCAAGATCATGGGCATTGGAGTTGGTCCCCCTTTGCTGCTATAACAGCCTCAACTCTTCTGGGAAGGCTTTCCACTAGATGTTAGAACATTGCTGTGGGGACTTGTTTCCATTCAGCCACAAGAGCATTAGTGAGGTCGGGCACTGATGTTGGGTGATTAGGCCTGGCTCACAGTCGGCATTCCAATTCATCCCAAAGTTGTTTGATGGGGTTGTCATGCTGGAACAGGAAAGTGCGTTCCCCAAAATATCGCCACAAAGTTGGAAGCACAGAATCGTCTAAAATGTCATTATATTCTGTAGCATTAAGATTTTCCTTCACTGGAACTAAGGGGCCTTAACCAATCCATGAAAATCAGTCCCAGACCATTATTCCTCCTCCACCAAACTTTACAATTGACACTATGCATTTGGGGAAGTAACGTTCTCCTGGCATCTGCCAAACCCAGATTAGTCCGTTGGACTGCCAGATGGTGAAGCGTGATTCATCACTCCAGAGTCCAGTGGTGGCGAGCTTTACACCACTCCAGCCGAAACTTGGCATTGCGCTTGGTGATCGGCCATGGAAACCCATTTCATGAAGCTCCCGACAAACACTTCCTGAAGCATGGAGGAGGAGGTGTGATGGTGTGAGGATGCTTTGCTGGTGACAATGTTTGTGATTTATTTAGAATTCAAGGAACACTTAACCAGCATGGCTACCACAGCATTCTGCAGCGATACGCCATCCCATCTGACCAAGAAGGATAGTGATGGAGTGCTGTATCAGAAGACCTGGTCTCCACAATCACCTTACCTCAACCCAATTGAGATGGTTTGGGATGAGTTGGACCGCAGAGTGAAGGAAAAGTAGCCAACAAGTGCTCAACATATGTGGTAACTCCTTCAAGACTGTTGGAAAAGTATTCCAGGTGAAGCTGGTTGAGAGAATTCCAAGAGTGTGCAAAGCTGTCATCAAGGTCAAGGGTGGCTACAATGAAGAATTCATTGTTTTGATGTCTTCACTATTATTCTATAATGTAGAAAATAGTAAAAAATAAAGAAAAACCCTTGAATGAGTTGGTGTGTTCAAACTTTTGACTGGTACTTGTATTTATAGTGTATTTGGGGATACAACCATCTCAGCTATGCAGATTTTGCTGTGAAGAGACAGAATCATTAGATCACTTGTTTTGGTACTGCCATATGTAGCTTGCTTTTGGTCACAGGTTCAGGAATGGCTGAAGAATTGCAACATTTACCTGGAGCTAACTATGCAAATGTCACGACTTCCACCGAAGTTGTTCCCTCTCCTTGTTTGGCGGTCGACGTCACCGGCTTTCTAGCCGCCACCGATCCATGTTTCATTTTTCCTTTTGTATTGTCTGTTTACACACCTGGTTCCCATCTCATAATTATGTTCCTTATTTAACCCTCTGGTTTCCCTTTCTGTTTTGTGTATTCCAGTGTGTCGGATTTTGAGTCCTGTTTTGTCCTTGTTTGGAACGGGATTTTGTTACGTTTTGTATTGAGTAAATCAGTGATTGTTACTCTTATCTGTGTCCTGCGCCTGACTCCTTTGCTATCTTTTAGATAGACTCTGACAGCAAATATAACTGCTGGGTGATTTAACAAGTAATAGTCAATCAATCAATAATAGAATAATACTCTTAGCAAAGGTGTTTATCTTTCCTTTACAATCTGTAGAAACTATGAGAATAGAAAGGTTCAGAAATATCGCAGAAGGTTCAGAAACATCACAGCAGAGTTGAAAAATATATGGCAATTAGAAATCAAAACTGGATGGTCTTCAGGGATAGATGGGACGGTTTGAGGGTAGCTGAAGGGTGGGACTAAAAACAGACAAACAAAAGAAGATAACTAATGTAAAATATACTGTGTCCGTAAAATGTGTATATATATAAGCTGGAAGTAGAAGCTTATGTATTGTTGTCCATTTGTTTACTCCAATTAGGGGAGAGGTGGTAGGGTTAGAACAAAATAATAAAGAAGGAAAATATATTGAAAATATATATTTAATTCAAATAATATACTGTATATATTTACGCAAAAATATATGGGGGATTGGAAATGACGCAGGCAATTATATTGATAGAAGCCACACTCTTTCTGCTATATTAAGGTTGATATGCCCACTAAAAATATATACATATATGTTTCTATATATAATTTCATAATTAATAAACATATATTTTTTTAAAGGGTGAAAAAATTGTGTTTCTATGTCAAAAAGTGTTGTTATATTCCATTCTTCTATGATGTATATAAAGTGTGATAAATATTGTGATGCAAACTCAATATTGAATACATTCAACTCAATTATTTTCTGTAAGCCCATAACCATGTCTCTGAGGTGTATACTTTTGTTTCAAAGTAGATTTGTTTAATAAGACTACCAAGAAACACTGTGTGAAACTTATTTAGCCCACTGCAGTAAAAGGTTAAAGCAGAAAGCTTATATCATATCAACTCAGAGCAAATCTTGATCATTACTAGGTCATCAAAGCGACTAGCTAGTATGTCAGTCTGCTTTTGGCATGAGCCTCCATTGTTTGGTAAAGCGCAAGGCATAACAATATTTTTTCAACCACATCTGTTTCTGCGTTTCTGAGGTTAAATCTGAGTGTTAACACACAAAAAAGACACCACAATATAAAAAACTGATGTCTGAAATTGAAAACCTCAATGTTAAAGGATGCTAAACCAAATCTGACTCAGCTATAGCTAAGCACTTTACCGCTACTTCCTAGGAAATTTAAATATAATTTACTTTAAAGAAATTGTTGGATATGTGAGTTAGATAGTCATAGGGCTAGGGTCAGTCTGTTATATCTGAAGTATTTCTCCTGTCTTATCCAGTGTCCTGTGTGAATTTAAGTATGCTCTCTCTAATTCTTTCTCTAATTCTCTCTTTGTCTCTCTTTCTTTCTCTATTTCTCTCATTATTTCTCTCGGAGGAGGAGGACCTGAGCCCTAGGACCATGCCTCAGGACTACCTGGCCTGATGACTCCTTGCTGTCCCCAGTCCACCTGGCCATGCTGCTGCTCCAGTTTCAACTGTTCTGCCTGCGGTTATGGAACCCTGACCTGTTCACCGGATGTACTACCTGTCCCAGACCTGCTGTTTTCAACTCTCTAGAGACAGCAGGAGCGATACTCTGAATGATCGGCTATGAAAAGCCAACTGACATTTACTCCTGAGGTGCTGACCTGTTGCACCCTCAACAACCACTGTGATTATTATTATTTGACCCTGCTGGTCATCTATGAGCATTTGAACATCTTGGCCATGTTCTGTCATAATCTCCACCCGGCACAGCCAGAAGAAGACTGGCCACCCCTCAAAGCCTGGTTCCTCTCTAGGTTTCTTCCTAGGTTCTGGCTTTCTAGGGAAACACCTTTTAGAGTCCATGCCCTGATGAATTGAGGCTGTTCTTAGTGCAAAAGGGGGTGAAACTCAATATTTGGAAGGTGTTCCTTATGTTTTGTTTCCTAATGAAGTTGTAATAATTAATATATCTGAGATAAGACTTGCAATAAGCAAACACAGAGCAGTTACCAGTTACAAATCAGGGAATAATTACCTCAACCTCAAAAGACCAACAATTTTCATGGCAGGACTTCACAGCCAACTACCGTCTAATTAGGCTGAACTCATGAGGCGTGTCCAATCCACCTATGTCCAATCCACCGGACAGAAAAGCATGGCCAATTGTTTCCCCCTGTGTATTCATCAGGTTATACTGTAGGTGACAGGGCGACATGTGGTGTGGACTAAAACAGCATAAAACACGATGTATCACAAAGCATGATCAAAATCAGTAGCCAGCTACATCAATTTTGAGAAATTGATTTTTGGGATCATATTAACCAGTCATCTACCTTTAAGTAGCTAGCTATAGTTAGCTGGTAACTTGCTAGCTAGTTAGCTCCCATGCCAATACCAATACCTTCTAAACTAATATCTAGCTTGGAAATATTAAGTTATTTCTGAATGATAGATAACATGGCTAGCACATATCATGCTTTAAGACATTATGCTAGCTAGCTATCCCCAGGTAGATAATGTGTGGTAACTTATTGCATCTGCATGCTACTTGTTGCATTCTCCCTGGTGCACTTGCTCATTCCTGGGCTGGCTGCTCATTCTAAATAGTATGATCTAATCTGTTCAAAACCACTGTGCAGCAGTGGTCATTCAGCTTTTGACATACAAAATTGAAATTAGTGTATTTATGCTGTTGTTCAAAGGCACAGATTGCTTTATTTTTCTTCTCAAAGAAACTACCGCTAGTTCCAAAACTTGGCATCATATTTCTGTCATGCTGCTTTGTTGACAACTCTAACCACCTCGCGACCCGGGTATTCAGACAATCAGTGGCTGCCACTGTGACTGATGTGTCTGTGACAGTAGCATCCAGATATGTTATGTGCATGATAGCTATAGCAGTAGTTAGTGTGACACCCTTCCATCTCTCTGTCCTCCTCCTCACATGTTTTTCTTCTCACCCCTACTTCCCACAGTCCCTTGTGACCAGTATACATGCACATCCCCTGAAGGCAGAGCCCTGCTGACTGAGTGTCCTTCCTCTTACTAGGTCAGTTAGCTCCTCTCTGGACTGCTGTACACTCCAGAACCAGGCAGATAACAGCTGGCTGTAGCTGATCGATATGTGCTTGATGACCTTTTGACCTTGGTGAGGAGGACATGAGATATTCTGAATATCTGTTTAATGCCCTTTGAATATTGACCAGAAAACTGAAGTACACTCATGCATCTCTACTCGTATTTACTATAAACGAACATTTACAACAAACTGAAAAGAAATTAAGCATGAAATACATATTCCTCCTCTTGGTAGAAAAAGATACAATAAAATGTTGCTCAATAGCTACTTTTCTTGTAAAAGTGGTTGTTATTCATAAGAAACTATGCTGAGTTTGAGGAATCAAGAAATAAAGAGACAATCGTTAGCTTCAAAATTAGCATTTTATTCGGAATTGTTGGGGTCAGATGTATCATTTGTATTCCATTACATACGATTATCCACAAAGCTTCAGACAAAAACCTTTCCCAGTCTTAAAGCTGATTCAGTAATTAGTGCCAACGGTGGGTACCACAACACCCCACCCACACCCTTTTTTTGGTACAAATTCAAACAGTTGTGCTGACAAGATAGCAATTTTTTCTTTTTTTTGTTCCGTTGTTTCTTCATTTTTTACAAAATACTTTCTTAACTTATCTTCTACACATGTAATGTCACCTGGTTTTTATTTTTTTGCTTTGTAAATAACATTTTTTCATAATTTTTGTTATCGTGAAAAGATAAAAACATGCAAAACCTTTAATTTGTAGTCCAAATTATACATTTACAAGTTCAGAACTTTTTGCACTGCTTCATAGACTACATCAAAAGAAAAAAAGAAAAAAAAACATTATGTACACATTTTCTTTACAGTGAAGAAAAAGTTGAAAGTACCAGATGATGACCAAGGCAAATAAAGTGTACATGGATTAGAAGAAAATAAACAGTTGCTGTTTTTGTAAAGTACTACACCACTTCAGAAAAAAACCTATTCCGCTACAAAAGTATCATTTATGACTCCCTTTATTTGCAACCAGCTGCATAAGTTATATGTTTTAGTGAAAAAAGTCCAAAATTCTAGCATACTGTACAGTGCTGTTCTCAGTTGTTTCTCCCCATCCAGGTTAACAAAGGATCCTTCATCATCTCTTCCTCTTGGTAGTCACTTAAATAATCATTGTCCAACAAACAGCAGTATTGTGTAACCAAAAAAGCATGTAGAAGCATACCATAGTTTAACATACTTAATGTTTTGAAATCACTCCAAAAGTCAGTACCATTAAAGCCTTGAACATAAAACTAATCATTCAGATCCCCAAAAAATGTACAAAAAGGCACATTATATCCCAGTGCTTCTGTACTGTGAAATTCAAGTGTAACTGAGCGCTCTCAATATCAACGATCCAAACAGTGACAGTTCACCAATGTTCCCTCCCCTTCTCCAAAACCATGGACCACATTTCAGCGTATGCCTAAGCCTTCAACAAGCATATGTATGCGTAGACTACAACAATAAGCCTAGATTGGTTGTTTCTGAAAATATTTTGAAATTATGCTGTAATTTTTTGTACTTTTCTGTCATTGTTCCTGTCACCACTCGGTCAGGGGAATATCGGTAATCAGAACCTGTCCACGTCCATCGAGAGGAAAACAAAATATATTTTCTACTTTCCTGGGTTCACCATTCTTTGTCAACTTGTTTTTTTGTAGGTCTTGTCTCCTAGTCATCGCTCCCTCCGTACATGTCTGCCAGTTTTCTGAAGCGAGGGCCCCAGTCGTTGAGGTAATCGTAGTCCTGGTCCCCTCCGCTGCTGGAGGAGTTGAGGGAGCTTAGGGAGCCAGCTGTGGAACCACTGCCCTCGTAGTCAAACACCAGCAGGGAGTCGTAGGGTGGGGCTGTGGGGTCGTTGTCTGCTGCCTTTAGTCCCTGGATGGACAGGAGGAAATAAAAAAACACGGTAAAATGAGTGAGGAGATTAAGGCAATCCAGTCCACCACGACAGACCCAGTCCCTGTCTGACTACAGCTACAAGATGCCATTCACATTCACAGACATGTTCTTATCCCCCACTTCCACCTACACAGGCGAATATTAGACACATTATCTTTGTTTTCCTCCCTTCTACATGATCAGACAATCAGGTCCGGCTCTAACTGTCCGTCTGCAGCACAGCATTTTGGCTGTGATTCTCCCTGATGTTTCTGGCATTCAGGATTATCTAGAACTTGATCAAATGCTGAGATTGAGCATGACCAAATGCCTCAGCTCACTGGAAGGCTGCCACTGATGAGCTGGCCCTCCATCCTCAACCCTCCTTCACTCCCCTCTCCACAGGCGCTGCCTGAGGGGCTTGTAGCGCTGAGAGGAGGAGATCACTGTAGTGGCACTGACAATATGGTAGCTTTCGCCACCACATTCTGGACCATGATGTAGTACTACATACCCCCTCCATTTCATGTGTTTAAGTTTTGCCCTAAAACTATGAATGAGGACTGGGGAACGGTGAAGAAGTGCAGAGCAGTGTGTGTGTGTGTGTGTGTGCGCGCGTGTATGTGCGTACAGTATATGTATTTCTTCCAGTGCGTGTGTTCCAGAAGGTAGGTTGGGATTGGGAGGGTTTCCATTTTGAAGACTGTACTTAACATTCCCAGAAACTCTCATTGCCGCGTGAGATGTCCTTATGGGTTGCTATTGTTTTCATAGCCCATTCCTGGATGTATGTAACGGCATTCCTCCTTCTCTTCTGAGGAGGAGAAGCGAGAAGGATCGGAGGACCAATGCGCAGCGTCGTAAGTGTCCATAACGTTTTATTATAAGATATCAACTGAACACTATGAAATATAAAACAATAAACGTGAACATGAACGAAAACCGAATCAGTACCGTGTGGCAACAAACACACACACGGAAAACAAACACCCCCAACTCAAAAGTGAAACCCAGGCTACCTAAGTGTGATTCTCAATCAGAGACAACTAACGACACCTTCCTCTGATTGAGAACCATACTAGGCTGAACTCAAAACCCCAACACAGAAAAGCACACAGACTGCCCACCCCAACTCACGCCCTGACCATACTAAATAAAGACAAAACAAAGGAAATAAAGGCCAGAATGTGACAATATATTGCTTATATTATCATTGGAGATGTGCTCTGGCCATGAACTGCATTGGGTTCAGGCCTGAATCCGATCTCTTATCACTGCCACTAAAATCTAACAAATAATAACCGAATTAAAAGAAACCAAGCACAACACAGAGTCACGACCAAGCCCCTAGGCTCATTAGAAACATGTCAGATATGTATTGGAGCTCTTTCATTTTGTTGTTACAACACCACTACCACTTTCTCTCGCGCTCTCTGTCTCTCACGCTCTCTGTCTCTCACGCTCTCTGTCTCTCGGTCTCTCTCGCTCTCTGTCTCTCGCGCTCTCTGTCTCTTGGTCTCTCTCACTCTCTGTCTCTCGCTCTCTCAAATAATGGATAGATTGAAACAAAGTTCCTCGACGCTTAGTGATTATTTTCCACTTGTTAGCCTTCACTAAATGTTTGCTCAGGGCTGTGGCGCTGATCATTTGGTGGGAAATATGACAGAGAGATCGTTCATTACAATTACTGCCATCACTGGTCCGGTGGATAGAGCCCCATCCGGCATAACCACCACCCCACTGGCAGTGTGACAAAGTAAGCCAATCACAAAGCTTCATCCTCCTAATTCCACTAAGATTGAATCATCCACTGTGTGAGAGAGACAATAGTCCATTTTAAGAAAACATTGTGCTGTCCTGTCTTTCCTTGTCTACCCTGACTTTCTCTTCTGTTCCACTGCTCACAATACAGGTCTCTGATTGAATTGAATAACATCCTATTCATAGATTTCATAGAATGCCTGCCTCGCCTGGTTCACCAACTACTTCTCAGACACAGTTCAGTGTGTCAAATCGGAGGGCCTGTTGTCCGGACCTCTGGCAGTCTCGGGCCACTCTTTTCTCTGTATACATCAATGATGTCGCTCTTTCTGCTGGTGATTCTCTGATCTACCACTACGCAGACGACACCATTCTGTATACTTCTGGCCCTTCTTTGGACATTTTGTTAACCAACCTCCAGATGAGCTTCAATGGCATACAACTCTCCTTCCATGGCCTCCAACTGCTCTTAAATGCAAGTAAAACTAAATGCATGCTGTTCAACCGATCCCTGCCCACCCGTCCAGCATCACTACTCTTGACGGTTCTGACTTAGAATATGTGGACAACTACAAATACCTAGGTGTCTGGTTAGACTGTAAACTCTCCTTCCAGACTTACATTAAGCATCTCCAATCCAAAATTACATCTAGAATCAGCTTCCTATTTCGCAAATAAAGCATCCTTCACTCATGCTGCCAAACATACCATTGTAAAACTGACCATCCTACCAATCCTTGACTTTGGCGATGTCATTTACAAAATAGCCTCCAACACTCTACTCAGCAAATTGGATGCAGTCTATCACAGTGCCATTCATTTTGTCACCAAAGCCCCATATACTACCCACCACTGCGACCTGTATGCTCTCGTTGGCTGGTCCTCGCTTCATATTCGTCGCCAAACCCACTGGCTCCAGGTCATCTATAAGTCTTTGCTAGGTAAAGCCCCACCTTATCTCATCTCACTGGTTACCATAGCAGCAGCCACCCATAGCATAGGCTCCAGCAGGTATATTTCACTGGTCACTCCCAAAGCCGATTCCTCCTTCGGCCACCTTTGCTTCCAGTTCTCTGCTGCCAATGACTGGAACGAACTGCAAAAATCACTGAAGCTGGAGACTCATATCTCCCTCACTAGCTTTAAGCACCAGCTGTCAGAGCAGCTCACAGATCACTGCACCTGTACAAAGACCATCTGTAAATAGCCCATCCAACTACCTCATCCTCATCCCCATACTGTTATTTATTTTATTTATTTTTCTCCATTGCACCCCAGTATCTCTACTTGCACACTCATCTTCTGCACATCTATCACTCTAGTGTTTAATTGCTATATTGTAATTATTTTGCCACTATGGCCTATTTATTGCCTTACCTCCCTTATCCTACCTCATTTGCACACACTGTATATAGACTTTTTCTATTGTATTATTGACTTTATCTTTGTTTATTCCATGTGTAACCATGTGTTGTTGTTCTTGTTGCATTGCTTTGCTTTATCTTGGCCAGGTCGCAGTTGTAAATGAGAACTTGTTGTCAACTAGCCTACCTGGTTAAATAAAGGATAAATAAAAAAAATTGCAGTAGCAAGTTTCTCTGTTCATTTCACCAGTTGAAATGCTGAATGGAAAAACTTTCCCCCCCGATAACATCTAAATCTTAAATCTAAAACTGTGTGAACTTTTCGTCCAGGACCTGTTGCCAACAAAAGCTTATGTGTATGATGAGGCTAATTTCCCAGACATTACCTCCCTGAGCAGGAACAGACTAAAAGCTGAATAATAGACTATTGTTGGCCACTCTGAGAGAATAAATTCTTAGGAGGATTTGAGACCTATGCTTCAATTTTAACTCCACCTTTTTGAATTAACTGCCAAAGACTCTGTAGGCATGGGGTTGTGTGCACACTCCAGAGTTTGAGCCCAGACCCGTAACCCCACCCTACCCCCCTCCAACCCCTCTCCCTGGGCAGTCAGGTCAGATTCCAACCCCAATGACGACAAGGCATAAACTAGCTGCCAGCAGGGTGTAGTGGATAGAATCAGCCATGACCGCCTTTGTGTGTGTGTTATGGGAAACAGGCTGACATGTACTGCCTGTAATGTGGATGTCTTGGTCAGGATGCTCCGACCCACAACATATTCCTGTCCTTGTATAGAAAGAATACATTAAACAGCAGACTTTTCTCTGCTCCAACAAGTTGCTCAGTTTTGCAACTTTTTTTTGCTCACTGGGCAAAACACTCAAACTCACTCTATATAAATTGAGCTGACAGGAGCATTAAGTGTATTCAGGACTTTTCTGAGAGAGCGAGAGAGCGAAGGAGGGGGAATGGGAGAGATATAGCGTGAGTAGGGGAAGTTGAGCTGAAAGGGCAAGTTCTAATCTAAAAACATGGGAATAGGCCAAAAACTGGGAGAGGGAGAGAACTCACTTTGTAATACTGTGAAAGTATTGTCTGTTGGAGCTGGTGAAGAATACAAGACTGTCTTTTTCATTATAAATTCCCCAGCTGGACTCAATGGTGGCCTGAGGCAAGCGAGGCCATGTCGAACAGAACAGGGTGCCTCAATGGAAAGCCAATGTGCTTCTCTTTCTCATCACACTAGATATCTACAGAGCGAAGTCAAAAGCTAACTCCATCCCATGCTACATGGCTAAGTGAAAAAATAAAATAATCTACAAGTGAACTCTTTGAATACTCATAATAACATGTGTGGATTTAGCTCATTTAAATTGGACACATATAAATAGTGAAGTTTTATCAATGAAAAGAAAATGTGAGGTTTCCATCAAGCTTTTTATGCACTTAAAGTACATTAAGGATAAAAAAAAAAATTATGACAGGCCTTTCCAAATGTCAACAAAACAATGCTAAACAAGGTGGGATCATTTTGTGTCGGTAAAATTAATTAATGCGAGAAATGTCGGTGGATACTTTTTTTATGCGCAAATATTGGTCATGTTATGTGGTCCTCCCACTATGACTTATTGGAAAACCATGCAGTTTATTAGGCTACAGATTAAATAAGTTATGATGAAGTTCACAGGGTGGTGAAAGTGCAACGTGATGAGCTTGATGCTCCTTTCAAATAAAAATGGAGGGTCTATTCAGGTGACATGATAATCGATGCTTGGCTGAAGTTTTCCAAATACAAATATCTCATCATGTAGGCTATACATGGACTCTATCTGCACTCGGACCCAGTTGGCTAGAGCGCACGTGCCAATACCAGAGTGGGCACACTATATAATGCAAAATTTTTTTGTGAGAAAACCATCCGCAGAGTTAAAATGCAATGGAAACCCATTTCCCTTGTATTTTTTAATTCGGTACATATGAACTTGACCAGAAAAGGCATTTTGACGTGCACTATGTCATCACGCACAGCCATTTATCTGCAACAAGTCAATTTGATGGGAACGCATCTCTGGTGGGAGAATGCAAGTTGTTTTTATGCGGATTTTTGAATATTTGCATGAAAATCTATTGCCAATTAGATCGAAACCTTGCTATATTCATGTATTTTTTTAATTCAAAAGGGAAAGTTTATTAATGAAAATCATTAACCTTTCATTTTTGTATTTGTATGTATTTTGGATCCCCATTAGCTGCTGCCAAGGAAGCAGCTACTCTTCCTGGGTCCAGCAAAATGAAGGCATGTGTCTGCTTTTGTTTCAATCAATACTTCCATGAATACAGGGAAAGAGCTTGCTAATTTAACCTCAATGAAATTCAAAACTGAAGCCAGCACCATCTACCTCTGTTTTATTTTATTTCGAAGCGTTCGCTTCATTTCACTAAATTGACAATTGAATGAAACCCTTCTCTAAATCCTTCTGATCTTGCCATTGACAATGGACTTTGAGAGGGAGGCAATTTCCTCTCAACGTTGCATTACTCTAGATGATTGTTTTTTTACCTCGTTGATGAAGTCTCCGATGTCCCCTGGGTGTGGGGCTGCTGACCTTATAGGGTACTGGGGCTCGGGGTGAAGCGGCCTCTCGTCCATACGCCGTATCCCCACGGGTTTGATGGCATCAGGCTCTATCGTGTCGGGCTGCTGGAGCTGGCTCAAGTCGTAATCCTGGAGGAGAAGGGGAGAGGCAGATGGGAGTCAGCAAGGAGCCAGAGATAAGTGTATATCCTCACAGAGCTGGGGAGAGGAGCTTGGCATGGGCAGAACCCCCCCAACCGGATCCAGACTGGAATCCATACACACCACAAGAGGTTGGTGGCACCTTAATTGGGGAGGACAGGCTCATGGTAATGGCTGGAGTGGAATCAGTGGAATGGTATCAAATACATCAAACACATGGTTTATATGTGTTTTATGCCATTCCATTTACTCCATTCCAGCCATTATCATGAGCGACCTTGTAACATTAGAGCAAAAGAAACCTATCAATGGGTGGACTTTAGATTGTTTGTAAACATCACTTAGAACGTTAGCTGTTTTTAACAAGATCCAGCGTCAGGGTCAAGGCTAAGAAACAGAGCATCAGTCGACAAGCCAGTGTCAATAAAGAGGTGTTCTTCTGGAAGGGTGCGCAGGAAACTGTTCTGCTGTAATCAGCCCTAGGCACGGAATAGCGGATATGCATAAGCCATTAATTATCCTATTAACATTGCCAAGGCAACCTGACTGGCTTGTTTGGTTTGTGCAGTGTCGAGAGAGAAAGCGAGAGAGAGAGGGAGAGTTGTGATGTAGATGAGAAGACAGCAGTGAGGAGCTGGACTGATATGCTATCAGAGAAGATATGATGGAGAGAATGCCATGGAAAAATAGCTGTGTTTAATAAGCGTGTATGATGGATTGTCCCTCAGCAGATTTTCAGTAATCCATCCATCTCTAATATCCCCCTTCAAAATTGTCCCTGCTTACTTGCACATATAACTATGCACATTTACACGCTCGCTCGCTCGCTCGCTCGCTCGCACACACACACATACACACACGCAAACAAACACACACACACGAACGCACACACATGCAAACATTTGCATGATTAAAGATGGACCATATAAACACATACAGTGCCTTCAGAAAGTATTCACGCCCCTTGACTTTTTCAACATTTTGTTGAGTTACAGCCTGGATTTAAAATGGATTCAATTGAGATTTTTTTACTGGCCTACACACAATACCCCATAATGTCAAATTACAAATTAATAAAAAATGAAAAGCTGAAATGTCTTGATTTAAAATAAGTATTTAATCCCTTTGTTATGGCAAACCTAAATAAGTTCAAGAGTAAATATTTGCTGAACAAGTATGGTAGAAAATGATGTTATAATACTGTTATTGCATCGAATAAGGTTTCTCATTACTCTCTCATCTGTGTCTGTGTGGACTGAGTTGGGGTGGCAATGGATTTATGATAGCTTGGTAATAAAACGTACAGCCTGCATTCCATAGAATTAGTTGGTGTTTGTGTACTATGAGGTAGCAGGGAAGAGAAGGCTCTGGTATGGATAGCTGATGAGAAGAACCTCGTCTTGGAGGCCAAACCCTGGTTTCTATACAATGAGAACAGTCCTCACAGCAGATACTATCTGATGTGAATTATTCATTTATTTTATACAAATCCTAACCTTTTCACCCATTCCAGACATCTGTTGTTTGTCACATATTCAGGAGGATGTGTCTTAACTATAAAATGCAGTGGTACAGTTCTGCTCACTGGGCTCTCAACGGTCAACTACGGGTGGTCATTGACCAGCTCCATTATTGCAATAATTAATCAATATTAAAGTATGATTGTTTGAAGAAATAACACAGTCTCTCTCACTTGGTTAGAATTTCCACCACACAAGTCACTTAATAAGTTGCATGGACTCACTCTGTGTGAAATAATAGTGTTTAACTTAATTTTTGAATGACTACATTATCTCTGTGCTCCACATATACAATTATCTGTAAGGTCCCTCAGTCAAGCAGTGAATTTCAAGCACAGATTCAACCACAAAGACCAGAAAGATTTTCCAATGCCTCGCAAAGAAGATAACCTATTGGTAGATGGGTCAAAAATAAAAGTTATTACACTTTGGATGGTGTATCAATACACCCAGTCACTACAAAGATACAGGTGTCCTTCCTAACTCAGTTGCCGGAGAGAAAGGAATCTGCTCTGGGATTTCAACATCAGGCCAATGGTGACTAAAACAGTTTCATGACTGAACTCGAGAATCCAAATAGGTCAGATAAGGTTTGCAATGACTAACTTCAATCAGATCCCCTTTCACCCATAGAGGGGGTAGGATAGAACTAGTCGGGATTGACACTCACACCCTGTTGTAAATCAAGGGAGAAGATCCAGGCCTGTGCTCTCAAAATTCACCAAAGCAATGTGCTTAGTCTCAACAGACCTTTTCCCGCTGAAACTCAAACACGATCAAAAGCGAATACTGGAACAATAATTTGAACGTAGAATGTGGGGAAAAGTCAGAGGGGATCTATATAACACTAATGTCATGTTTGTTATTTTGTGAGGTCATTAAAAATGTTATAAAGGAAATACTGTAACTCCAAAAGTATACAAACTACATACAGTTGAAGTCGGAAGTTTACATACCTTAACCAAATACATTTAAACTCAGTTTTTCACAATTCCTGACATTTAATCCAAGTAAAAAAATTCCCTGTTTTAGGTCAGTTAGGATCACCACTTTATTTTAAGAATGTGAAATGTCAGAATAATAGTAAAGAGAATCATTTATTTCAGTTTTTATTTCTTTCATCACATTCCCAGTGGGTCAGAAGTTTACATACACTCAATTGGTATTTGGTAGCATTGCCATTAAATTGTTTAACTTGGGTCAAGCATTTCGGGTAGCCTTCCACAAGCTTCCCACAATAACTTGGGTGAATTTTGGCCCATTCCTACTGACAGAACTGGTGTAACTGAGTCAGGTTTGTAGGCCTCCTTGCTTGGACACACCTTTTCAGTTCTGCCCACACATTTTCTAAATGATTAAGATCAGGGCATTGTGATGGCCACTCCAATACCTTGACTTTGTTATCCTTACGCCATTTTGCCACAACTTTGGAAGTATGCTTGGGGTCATTGTCCATTTGGAAGACCCATTTGCGACCAAGCTTTAACTTCCTGACTGATGTCTTGATATGATGCTCCAATATATCCAAATCATTTTCCTACCTCATGATGCCATCTGTTTTGTGAAGTGCACCAGTCTCTCCTGCAGCAAAGCACCCCCAAAACATGATGCTGCCACCTCCGTGCTTCACGGTTGGGATGGTGTTCTTCGGCTAGCAAGCCTCCCCTTTTTCCGCCAAAGATAACGATGGTCATTATGGCCAAACAGTTCTATTTTTGTTTCATCAGACCAGAGGACATTTCTCCAAAAAGTACGATCTTTGTCCCCATGTGCAGTTGCAAACTGTAGTCTGGCTTTTTATGGCGGTTTTGGAGCGGTTTTGGAGCAGCACTCTTCCTTGCTGAGTGGCCTTTCAGGTTGTGTCGATATAGGACTCGTTTTACTGTGGATATAGATGCTTTTGTACCTGTTTCCTCGAGCATCTTCACAAGGTCCTTTGCTGTTGTTCTGGGATTGATTTAAACATTGATGTAAACAATTGTTGGAAAAAATGACACAAAGTAGACACAAAGTAGATGTCCTAACCGACTTGCCAAAACGATAGTTTGTTAACAAGAAATGTGAGGAGAGGTTGAAAAACAAGTTTTAATGTGTTTGAAAAGTTATAAGAGATTATTGTTTTCCATAACGTTGCACAGTGAGTAATCACCACCCCAAAGTGGGGTAGTGTGCCAGCCTGCCGGAACCGTCCCTTTCAAGGAAAATATATAAATAAAGAAATTAACACAGGAGACCAGAAAAAGCATAAAACGGTAGCTACATGTTTAAAATGGTTAGAACTTTGATTCTCAACACGAGGTGGAGATGATAAACTCACCTCTAAGCTCACAACTGGAGCTCGGTACACAAAGGAGTGAAGATGGCAGAAGGTTTCAGACTTTACCTCTCTCAGGGGTCCCTCGATCTTTTCCTCTTGGCCTTTTGGCACAGCACAATAAGGCGCATCTTCGCCAACAAAGCCAAAGCTTGGCTTTTCCTCTTGGCCTTTCGACCCATTATTCCCCACAGGATCAAGCCAACGCCTTGACAAAATCATCAAAACTTCTGCACCTTTGACCACGTTCCTGGGAAGCCAAATGACACTGAGACGTTAACCTCTCTGGGATAGGCGTGATGCAAATGTCTCACCTGGCCAAATACCAGGAAATATTCAGAGCGCCAAATAAAAAAAAATGCTATAAAATTCAAACTTTCATTAACCTCTTGGTGTTGAAGAATAGCCATAGGTGGCCACATTGCGTAAGTGCTCACATGGTGGCTCCGAGAGAGATAGAGGTAGCCATTATTCCAATCGGTCCTAGTGAAAAACGAATTGTCCCGACGGATATATTATCGAATAGATATTAGAAAAACACCTTGATGATGGATTCTAAACAACGTTTGCCATGTTTCTGTCGATATTATGGAGCTAATTTGGAATATTTTCTATCCTAAGCTGTCAATTATCTGCATATTCTATTATCTGGTCCTGAAAAATAGCCTGTTTACTTTGGGAACGTTATTTTTCCAAAAATGAAAATAGTGCCCGCTAGTTTCAAGAGGTTAAATCACACATGTACAATACCAAATTAAAGCTACACTCGTTGTGAATCCAGCCAACATGTCAGATTTCAAAAAGGCTTTTCGGTGAATGCATAAGAAGCTATTATCTGATGATAGCACAACAGTAACCAAAGAGACAATAGCATATTTCAACCCTGCAGGCACCACACAAAACACAGAAATAAAATATAATTAATGCCTTACCTTTGAAGAGCTTCTTCTGTTGGAACTCCAAAATGTCCTAGAAACATCACAAATGGTCCTTTTGTTCGATAATGTCCTTCTTTATGTCCCAAAAATGTAAATTTATTTGGCGCGTTTGATTCAGAAATACACCGGTTTCAACTCGCCCAACATGCCTACAAAGTATCTAATAAGTTCCCTGTAAACATGGTCCAAACATTTCAAACAACGTTCCTAATCCAACCTCAGGTACCCTAAAACGTAAATAATCGATACAATTTAAGACTGAATAAACTGTTTCTAATACCGGATAAGAACCATGTGAAGCTCGCTCCAGTTCATGTGTACTAAAATAGTAGAGTCCACCTGGAATGACACTTACAATGAATAGGACTACTTCTTAATTTCTCAAAAGAAAAACATTGAACAATTTCTAAAGACTGTTGACATCTAGTGGAACTGCGACCAGGTTCCTAATAATAAGGGTATCCCATAGAAAACAATTGGAAAATCCAATGCCCTCAATTATTTTTTCCCCTGGATGGCTTGTCATCGGGGTTCCACCTGCCATATCAGTTGTGTTATACTCACAGACAATATTTTAACAGTTTTAGAAACGGTAGAGTGTTTTCTATCCAAATCTACCAATTATATGCATATCCTAGCTTCTGGGCCTGAGCAACAGGCAGTTTACATTGGGCAATGCTTTTCATCAGGAGGTGAAAATATTGCTCCCTACCCAAGAAAGGCTAGCTACCCTACCGATTTATTCCATAATGTTATCCTACTGGAACACATGATTAGAGCGTTTTACTAGTTGCATTGTAGTTGAGACTACACATGGCAAGGAATGATTATTGTTTAAAAACAATTGGGAGAAGGTGGAAAGTCCAGGACTGGACATTTTTTACAACCAGTGTGGGACACCTCAGTAATATTTCAAGATGTATTCTAAGTTTATCCCTGTCGAGGGGCTTGTCCGCCCCTGCATGTACTCATGGGGAAGTTTGTGCTTCAAAACGCTCAGTGGCTGTCATGGCTTGCCATTCACGTGTCCCACTCAAAGCGGTTTCTGTCCCACTCAAAGCGGAAAATGTATCGGAAGCAGAGTCCACTTTGAATGTTGATGCTTTGTTTCCTGAGACAGGAAGTGTCTAACGGACAAGAGAAGTTAATCTTAGCTTCAGTATTGCATGACTCCAAGGAGGAGGGAAGTTGCTCACACACAGAGACTGCTGGCTCAAAATCATGAAATGAATAGTCTATCAGGTCCGCTGATTTAATGTGACGAGATCTCATAATATCTGCTCCTGTCGACAGATACTCCTTGTGGGTGACTGTGTTGCAACCAGCATTAGGAGAAGACAGTGTGGTCAGTGGAGACAGCACGGTGACCACAATTGGTTGTTTTTCCAATCCATCAGTGGGACAAAACGATCCATCAAGTCTGCTCCAAGTAGCAGGAGTTCAATGTCGAGGCTGGTAACATTCACAGGGTAAAAAAGCGATACATTTTGGAAGTCTAGTATCAGCATGAGTCACATTGTGAGAGGCGAGGAAGTTGAGTTAAACCTCAAAGTTTAGTTCCGCATCGTACCGTTTTTAATCAACGTTTAGCTGTGTTCACAGTCCTTTTGAGATCATTGAACTATGTTTGAGAGATGAGCGATATTGTCGAGCCCGAATTAATTATCGCATCACAGGTTAAGCAGTCCTCCAGGACGGTTTCCAGGTAGCGACTTTCAGAGTTGCGTTCTGTAGTTATATTCCCCACAAAGTGGAGTGATTGTTCGCAACGGCGTGATGTGCCATTTGTGTTCATGGTGAAAACAGATAGACTTATCGGAGTTTGAGTGGAATTGGCTATTGCAATGTTGTTTACCTTGTGTGTTACAACATTTGTATCGAAGTCTATTGTCAAAGCCTGTGGGCTTGTTTCTGGATCAAGCGTGCACTGGATTGGGTTTCAAGTGATATTGGGAGTTATTGAATTGTTTACGTCCTCGCTAATGCTGTTAATTTCCGGCGGACCTGTTCTCCGCAAATTCTACGCCTAGTCATGGCAACTTATCTTTTTCCTCATCCTCATTTTTTTGGGCGCTTCTGTACTTCTCTTAGCAGAACTTTTAGAGAGTATTGGTTTATGTTTTTAGCATCATTGAATGCTTTGGTACCCTTGTGCCCTGACACGTTGTGTGGGTTGATTGTAGCGGTAATCATTTCACTGGCGACGTTCTTTATAGTTATTTTGACCACAGTGGTTATTAGTGTCGTGATTTTGTGGTAGATACCGTTTTTGTGCATCATCTCTCACCGCTCCTGAGTCAGAATGGTGCCGGAGGGGATGGCTGCTGTTTTACGTGCTCCTAACCAACTGTGCTATTTTGTTAGTTTTTTAAAACGTATTTTGTACATAATGTTGCTACTACCATCTCTTATGTCTGAAAATAACGTCTGGACATCAGAACAGCGATTACTCACCTCGAACTGGAAGAAGATTTTTTCTTTAACGAGTCCGACGTGAATGGTATACTGCTTTCAAGGGAACGGCCCAAATCCCCGTCATTTGCGTGAAAAAAAGATGGAGAAAAAGGTAACGGAGGTCGGGCTGCCTTTTGAGAATTCGTAGGCGAGTGAGTAAACCCCCACTGCATCCATTCTATTGGCCAACGTGCAATCATTGGAAAATAAAATGGATGATCTAGATTATCCTACCAACAGGACATTAAAAAGTGTAATATCTTATATTTCACATTGTCGTGGCTGAACAACGACACGGATAATATAGAGCTGCCGGGATTTTCCATGCAACGGCAGGACAGAGAAGCTATGTCTGGTAAGACGAAGGGTGGAGTTGTGTGTCTATTTGTAATCCAATAAATGTCCTTCCACTTCATGATTGTGTCCCACTTGTTGTTGATTCTTCACAAAAAAATACAGTTTTATATCTTTATGTTTGAAGCCTGAAATGTGGCAAAAGGTCGCAAAGTTCAAGGGGGCCAAATACTTTCGCAAGGCACTGTTTGGTACTCTTTGGTCTTGGCCATAGTGGAGTTTGGAGTGTGACTGTTTGAGGTTGTGGAAAGGTGTCCTTTATACTGATAACAAGTTCAAACAGGTGCCATTAATACAGATAACGAGTGGAGGACAGAGGAGCCTTTTAAAGAAGAAGTTACAGGTCTGTGAGAGCCAGAAATCTTGCTTGTTTGTAGGTGACCAAATACTTATTTTCCACCATAATTTGCAAATAAATTAATAAAAAAACCTACAATGTGATTTTCTGGATTTTTTTTCTCATTTTATCTGTCATAGTTGAAGTGTACCTATGATGAAAATTACAGGCCTCTCTCATCTTTTTAAGTGGGAGAACATGCAAAATTGGTGGCTGACTAAATTATTTTTTGCCCCACTGTATATCAAAGGAATTAATCGAACATGGACCATTTCTGATGTTTATGGGACATATTGGAGTGCCAACAAAAGAAGCTCGTCAAAGGTAAGGCATGAATTATATTTTTTATTTCT
Source organism: Oncorhynchus mykiss (assembly GCF_057628025.1). NCBI lineage: Eukaryota > Metazoa > Chordata > Actinopteri > Salmoniformes > Salmonidae > Oncorhynchus > Oncorhynchus mykiss. The sequence goes on from NC_143029.1 coordinate 70,334,713, forward strand.
GAGTTTTGTGTCGCACCTGCAGGGTTGAAATATGCTTTTCTCTCTTTGTTTACTATGGTGCTATCCTCAGATAATAGCATTGTTTGCTTTCGCTGAAAAGCCTTTTTGAAATCTGACATGTGACAAGTGTAGCTTTAATTTGCTATTTTGCATGTGTGATTTAATGAAAGTTTGATTTTTTTAGTAATTTATTTGAATTTGGCACTCTGCATTTTCCCTGGCTTTTGGCCAGGTGGGTCCCACATATCCCAGAAAGGTTAACAAGTATCCATGTTGGTGATATGAATGGTGTCAGGATAATGAAAACCGAGGAAGGGTCAACAACATTGTAGTTATTCCACAATACTAACCTAATTGACAGAGGTAAAACATGGGACCCTGTGCAGAATAAATATATTCCCAAAGCATGGATCCTGTTTGCAACAAGGCACTAAAGTCAAACTCCCCAAAAATATGGCAAAGCAACTAACCTTTTGTCCTAAACACAAAGTGTTATATCTGGGGCAAATCAAGTACAACACATTACTGAGTACCACTCTCCATATTTTCAAGCATAGTGATGGCTGCATCATGTTATAGGTATGCTTGTAATCGTTATGGACTGGGGAGTTTTTCAGGATGAAAAAAGAAGCGGAATGAAGCTAAGCACAAATGCAAAATCCTAGAGGAAAACCTGGTTTAGTCTGCTTTCCACCAGACACTGTGAGATGAATTCAGCTTTCAGCAGGACAATAACCTAAAACACAAGGCCAAATCTACACTGGAGTTGCTTACCAAGAAACAGTGAATGTTCCTGAGTGGCCGAGTTACAGTTTTGGCTTAAAAAAACACAAAAAAGGTGAAGGGCTATGAATATTTTTTTTAGAAGGCACTGTACATGACTGAAAAAAAATATATATATAGACACAAACACAGACACACAAAAAATGTTGTTCATATAAACACATGTATCAGGTTTATCTTAATAAAAAACACATGGATCATGTTTATCTTAATATAAACAAATGTATCATTTTTATTATAATTTTCTTTACACCCTTTTTCTCCCCAATTTCAATCTTATCTCACTGCTGCAACCCCAACGGGCTCGGGAGGTGAAGGTCTATCTATTCACGTGTCCTCCAAAAAACAGCTAAACCGCGCTTTTTAACACCTGTCCGCTTAACCTGGAAGCCAGCCGCACCAATGTGTCGGAGGAAACACTGTTCAACTGACGACTGAGGTCAGCCCGCCACAAGGGGTCGCTAGAGTGCGATGAGCCAAGTAAAGCCCCCCGCAGGCCAAAATCTCCCCTAAACCGGACGACGCTGGGCCAATTGTGCGCCGCCCTATGGGACTTCCGATCACGGCCGTTTGTGATACAGCCCGGGATTAAATCCGGGTCCATAAGTGACGCCTATAGCACTGCGATGCAGTGCCTTAGACCGCTGCGCCACTCAGGAGGCATCGTATCATGTTTATTTTAATAGAAACACATGGATCATGTTTATCTTAATAAAAACAAATGTATCATGCTTCATTTAATATAAACACATTGATCATGTTTCTCTTAACATAAACATCCAAACACAGATTGACAGTCACATTGGCTGGAAGGGGACAATGGACGTTACACATCCTAGAGCAGAATGCCATGTGTGCGTTCCCTCTAGCCTCTGTCCTCCTCCCAGCCCATCTCCCTGTGACCCTTCCATGACCTTCTACGCTACAGGGTCATCCCAGAGGTCAGGGCTTAGTAACAGAGAACTACGCCATAAAATTACAGTCACAGAGCCACAACTGGATAATGATGACACACTACGCCCTCAAGGTAACCATTCTTCACACATCACACCACTAAGCACCAACCCGCAGACATATCATTTCCCCTGCCACGCCCGGACAACACAATGAATCACCAACACTGTGGCTGGACATTCCAATGTTGGACTTTAGCCTCCCCTTGATCTTAAAATGGGTGGAGCTGGACAGTAAACAACCACAACAACATTGGATAAACAAACTCATCACGTAAGGGGAGGATTTTCTTAGGCCCTATTTTCACTTCAAATGTCTATTTAATATTCTGCTTAAAGCAAAGGTTTGGCTGACAATGGCCCTGAGCTGTACCTATTGACTGACTGCGTCCTTCCTCTGAGTGAGAATTTAAGAGGTTACTGTTTTCCACCCTTTTTTTCATTTGACAATTGAATGATTAATTAGGCTACCTGCTGCGGCTGCATAAACAGGTTTGTTCTGTCAAGAAAAAATAGCCCGGTGGTAATTTAATAACAGGACTGTTTTTCCAGATCTTCAAGCTATTTTGTTTGTGTGGCCTCGAAATAACAATTTCCATATGTATTTATAACGACATCATATGCAGCGCTCCACTGGGGTCCTTTGAAAAACTAGACAGAGATCAAGAGGTAAAACTTTATTTGGATAGTCCCATGTAGATGATCTACAGATTGTCATACTATCATCAGACAATATGTTGATAAGCAAATGCTTGCTAAGGTTAGGTTAAGAATAAGGGTTAGGGTATGGTTAGGGCTAGGGTAAGGGTTAAGTTTAGTTAGGATAAGGATTTGGGTTAGTGGATAGTTAGTTTAAATGTGGTCAACATATGCAAAATTACTAAACAGGTCGTAATGCAACAAAATAGGAAAAATGCAAGGGGGGTGAATACTTTCACAAGCCACTGTACAAACCATCTACTTACAACAATCCAAAAAAAGTGTTACCCAAAGATGTACTTCAGTTTGAGACTGCATTTAAGTGCAGGCAGGGCTAAAATTACACTCATCACGATTGAGTTTCTCTATCAACTTACAAAACTTCCACAGAAGTTTCTGGAATTTGATATTCTTTCTGCACCACATTATTCTCCACTTCCCACATGGCCAGTGTGTGTGCTGATCATCTGTCTCCTCTTGGTAGAATGAGTGCCACATGGACTAATAAAAACCCAGGTAATGGCAGTCAGCAACTAAAAAAAAATACTTTGAGAGCGCCGAGCGGCCACTGCACTGACACTTCAATTTCCTCCCCAGCGGGAGAGATAGGGAGAACAGAGGTGAGGCATTATATAGTCCACATCACTGGGACAGTCTGGTTCATTTTTTTACCCACAATACAACCCCGACAGACTGACTTCCAGATTCCATAGACAAGACCATTTCCTTCTCACATCCATCCCTCCTCCTCCCCCTAGCTCAAAATGGAAGCTTGTTTTCTTTCGATAAATATGAAATGTGTCAGCCTTCCTGCTTCTAAGGTCTTTGAGGAGGGTTATATCACAGTGTCTTCAGACATTACAGTGTGTGTGTGTTTCTGGGTGTGTGTGTACTTCTGTGTGTGCACATCCTTATGCGTGCCTGTGTGTATGTGTGTGTGCCAGTGTGTGTGTGTATGTGTCTGTTTGTGTGTGGGCCTGTGTGTGTGTGGGTGTGTGTGTCCCTGTGTGTGTGTGGGCCTGTGTGTGTCTGTTTGTGTGTGGGCCTGTGTGTGTGTGTGTGTGTGTGTCTGTTTGTGTGTGGGCCTGTGTGTGTGTGGGTGTGTGTGTCCCTGTGTGTGTGCGCCTTTGTGTGTGCATGTTTCCTCCTGCTCAATCATTGGTAGATATGTAGATGGAGCTTCATTATAACACAGCAGCAGATGTCTGTCTCCCAATTACATTATCGCTGCAATAACCAGCCCTGAACACTACCTGGCCCAGTGTGTGGAGTCCATCACAAAATGGGCCCATGGCAAGAACACACTCCATTTGTTAATGATATTACCAGACATTTACAAAATCATTCCCTTGTAATAACTGGAGTTTATTACAAAAAGTGTGGGTTAGTATCGTAAGTAATCTGATGTCTTGTGTGTGTGTGTGTGTGTGTGTGTGTGTGTGTGTGTGTGTGTGTGTGTGTGTGTGTGTGTGTGTGTGTGTGCTCCTGCGCGCGTGTGTATGTTTGTATATATGCGTGTGTGTATGTGTGTGTGCACGTCTGCATGCATATGTGTGTGTGTGTGTGTGTGTGTATATATGTTAGTATATGTGAGTGTGTGTGACTGTATGTGCGTGTGGGTGTGTTTCCCTACCTGGTCCTCTTCTCCTCCTCCCTCCTCGTCATACTTCAGGATGTTGTCTCTGACATCGTCCTCAGGGTCAATAAGCAGCTGCTTGGCCTGACGCTCCTTATCACGACGCTTCATCCATACCACAAACAACAACACAAGAACTACAGAGGAGGAATGGAAAGGGAGGCAGAGAGGGATCGAGAGAGAGAGATATAAAGAAATAAAAAGAGAGAAAAATATCCCATATTACAAAACATAAGATATTTTGCATACACATGTAAATCAATTCAGAATGTAAACCTTGCCACGAGATTGATCAGTGCTATCTATCTTTTGGGTAATCCAGAAATAATCTACTGCTATCTCTTGGGCATGATGTTTAGCTCCTTAATAATCCCTGCGGCTATGTTTAGGAATGGTAAGGCGTGACATTTATCTTGTTTTGTACAGTGCCTTGCAAAAGTATTCAACCCCCTTGGCGTTTTTTCCTATTTTGTTGCATTACAACCTGTAATTTGAATAGATTTTTACTTGGATTTCATGCTTTGTTTCACAATAAAAACACGATTTTGCATCTTCAAAGCATGTTGTGTAAATCAAATGATACAAACCCCCCAAAAATCTATTTTAATTGCAGATTGTAAGTCAACAAAATAGGAAAAATGCCAAGGGGGTGAATACTTTCGCATGCCACTGTATGTGTGTGGTGGGCGGGGTGACGGCACTGGTGTCCGGTGTGTGTGTGTGTGTGCATGCGTGCACTGAGGCAAAGCGGCAGTGGGACACTCACTGAGCAGGATAATGATGCAGAGCAGGATGGCAATGATCGCGCCCGTGCCCAGCCCTGCAGCGACAATGTGCTGCTGGTCGGTGCAGTCCCCGTTGTGGTCACACTGACACACCTTGACCCGCAGGTAGGATGTGTTGGACATGGGCAGGTTGCCAGAGTCAGTGATGATGATAGGGATCTCGTAGATGCCGCTTTCCAGGAAACCGATCTTCAGGCTCAACTGGGCAAAGTCACCTGGGGGAGGGAGGGAGTGGGGGATGATGAGAGCGGGAGGGAGGGAGACGTAAAGGAAGAGAAAGAGAGAGAAATAGAAAAATGTTACTTCATGACAAAAAACTAAATAACACAAAACAACACTAACCTTAACCTCTACATAACAAATCCAAGTCCAACTATTTCATCTCTGAACTTATCTATATTGAGTATACAAATGAGATAATCAACTTATTACTACTGGGAAAAAAGCTGAACCGAACAGCATAACTTCCTGTACCTGGACGTTGCCAGCATATGTCATCCAAAACATGGTCAGGATTTATATTTATCATTTTATAAACCCACTGATGACCTTTTGATAATGGCGCTTAGGCTAAACTCCCCCAGCTCCTACTAACCATTTGGCTGTTATCCTATTAAGATATTTATTCACTATGGTTTACACTCACAACATCTAACCACTAGCAATGCACAACAAATGAGTCATTCCTCTTTTTTTGTGTTGGCATAATTAGCATAATCAATTAGTGAGCTGCTTGATAAAGCGAAGGCCTGCTATTAATCTCTTTTATAGTACATTGTCTACATTAAGGTCATGTGAGGAACCCACACTGAGAACACTGTCTACTGTTATAGGTCACTGCACCTGACCCTATGGAAAGCCTGAAACCACATGTCAACCCATGGACATGAAGCCTTTACAGTGATGCCTCTATGCCAGTGCCAAGCACATACAGTCCCAAACCCTATTATCACCATCCAAATAACTAGGGCCACACAGTGGTTCTCCATTTTCACTGGCAGTTAATTGATGAATGACATTTATTGGCCAGAATGGCTCTTGGTGACCCAGGTGTAAATCGGTCTCTGATTACATGGGAAGAATGAAAACCAGAAGTACTGCCGACCCACAGGCCCAGGTATATTGATTAGCCCTCATTTTGTTATTGTTGTGTCTTACCACTGAGCCGTGTGATGGTCCAGTTTCTCTGTATGTCTGAGGGCCTGTTAGCCAGCTCGAATGCGAAGGGTCCGGCATTGGGGCTGAGGTCTCCGTCTAGTGCTGTGATGTTGAAGCCGTTGGGCTCAGGTTTCTCACACATCTCAGTCTCCTGGGGGTAGACGTGGGGCGCGTTGTCATTTATGTCCAGCAGGAAGATCTGCAGGGTGCCTGTACCGCTCGCTGGGGGGATGCCTGGACGGGACAACACACACACACAGACAGACAGAGACACACGCACGCACACACGTACATTGATAAAAATATAGATTTTAATAAATCAACATAACCATAAGGGGAAATATATAAAGAAGTGATCTGCCTCATTTTAATGCATGATGTCTCACTGCACTGTGGTAATGCATAAAGTCCTTATCCTGAGCCTGGTGCTTGGTGGTAAACTAGGGCATAGAGGAGCAGCAGCAGCCACCCTGCAGGGACAGGACCCCTCCAGATGGGGGGAGGGCAGAGGGTTTGGGTGTGTGATCTGAAGAGAGTGTGTCTTCCTGACGAAGGGGGAGGCCACGGGGTGAGAATACTAAAGCAGACAGACAGAGAAGAGCCTACTGTCGTTGCCTTAGCCCCGGAGCCCCAGAGCCTCAGCTCCTCTATGTATTCATGGGGCTAAGAGGCTTTTTTGCCATTCAGGCCACGCTCAAAGGAGCTAGTCATCCAATCCTAACCTATTAATGCTGAGAAAACTCTATATTGGGTGAGTTTAAGCCTATTGGCCTGTTCTGTGCTCCGTGGAACAGGCTAAACCCGAACAGAGGTAAATCCAGTCAGGGAAGGAGAGAGGAGAGAGGTGAACACGTCCACAGTATGTCTGTTTAGTCTGGGCTGGCTCGGAAACAATTCCTTCAACAGGGTGGCTTTTGCTACATTGATGTCAGGGACAATGTTAACCTTGAACAAGGTAGCTGGGTTTGACATTTTTGCTTGCTAAAAACAACATTCTCCTAGGTTACTTGTGGGAAGCAGATATTAGAGCCTGATGGCTAGGCTACGTACCGCTGTCAGAGGCCAGGAAGGTGGCGCTGTACATGTTGTCCTTCACGTAGGGCGATTCACGGTCCAGGACGGCGATGGTTGTGATGTGCCCGGTGTTAGGGTCGATTCTCAGCCAGTTGGCTGGGTCTGAGAGCCTGGTGTATCTGAGAATACAAAGGACGAGTCAAAAGAGAACCATTGCGCTCTCCCACAAGCTTGATCGGTGCGTAAAACCCGCAAATTCAGACAAACAAAAAGGTGTAATGGGTCTGCACTCAAAAAGATGTCACATAAAGCTTACTTCCTGATTCTACTTTTTAAAATGAATTTCACTGCATCAGGCTTCACAGCCTTCTTCAGTGTGTACATTTACAGAGAACGAGGAAAGCTTACAGAAGATACAAGACAACCTTACATGTTAGTTTTTCTCTCATGCAGACATGTAAATGTAAGGCTAAAGGTGTTGAATGTTCAGTAAAAGGGAATGTTTTCATTGACGTAATGCTAGTCAGTGCTTTGAGCAAACTGTATGAAAAATTCTGCATGAATACAGCTATTTAGTGTCATTACTACCTAATGGTCTGCTGCATGAATCTATCAGGGTCCTGTGCTGTGAAGGTGGTTAGTGCTGATTCTGGTTGCATCCCCTCCTCAAGTTTGATGAGTTTGGGGTTGGGTTCAAAGTTAGGGCTCTCGTTGACATCGATGACCCTGATGGAGACCGTGGCGGTGGACTGGCGAGGGGAGTGGATGCCCCGGGCGAGGGACACCTCGTTCACCGCTACCACTGTCAATACATACGTCCTGCTGATCTCATAGTCGATTGGCTGTAGGGAGGAAACCAACAGTATATAAGTGCACTGTATGTTTCATTGAGTGTAAGAGAATGGATGGATAAAGTATTTATTCTGTTTTTCTTGATCAGTAAAATATTAGTATTATTTTTCTAATGCCATAAGACAAAGAGCCCAGGAGAAGTCAACTAGGAGCTACTGTAGCTAGTTCTACAACTGTTGACCAATTAGTCTTCAATTGCTATACACACACACACGCGCACGCACGCGCACGCACACACACACACACACACACACACACACACACACACACACACACACACACACACACACACACACACACACACACACACACACACACACACACACACACACACACACACACACACACACACACACACACAGAGAGTTAAATAAAACAGCTGACATGCACCTTTGCTCTCTCTGCTATAGATAACTCCTATAGCTTGCAAACATAGAAGGCATTATAAACTATTCATTTAATCTTTAAGAGCTGTCTTCGCTATTCATGGTCAGTGACCCCTAGGGGGGCCCCCATGGGGGGGTGGATTGAGTCTGAGGGGGAAGCAGCCAGTCTCACCTTGACAACAGTTACCAGGCCCTCGTTAGTGGTGGGGTCGGTTGGCACGGAGAACCTGCCGGTGGGGTCGCCCCCGGTGATCTTGTAGACAGTGTTCCAGGCTGGCGTGTTGGGCTGGTCTTTGTCTGTCACCGTTAGGTTGGCCACGATGACATTCACCCGGTTCTCAGGCACCTCTCCAAAGAACTGCATGAATAAAAGATGGGGGATGGGACAGAGAGCAGTTAGAGAGCAGTTAGACATACTGCTGCGCCAGTGGAAAACACAGGCTCTGTGCTCCAGCACTACACTCCCGACATTTCAGGTAAATAAATGTCCACAGCAACTTATCATGTTATCTTCACCATCTCGGTCTGATAGAAAAACAATACACTTACATTACACAGAGGGGAAGCATCTCTCACAAATACATTCAGCACCTTTCTCTGCTCTCTTCTCCTCTGCTCTCGCTCATCTCCTCTCTTTGTCTGCCTGATGTACTTAGGATGTCAGAACTTACATGTGTCAACATCTGCAAGCAAGGCTGAGTGTGTACTATGTGTGGGTTAAGTACATATAGACAGTGTGACAGTGCTATGACTGTAACACACCGTGTGGTGTAGTACATGGATGTGAAGCTGTGTTCTTTCTCACCGTCTCTGCAGTGAACTCCGGTGGGTTGTCATTGATGTCCGTGACTTTGATGACGGCGGTGGCGGTGTTGGAGAGACCGTACATGGGGTTGCCCTCCATGTCTGTGGCCTGGATGATCAACGTGTACTGAGGCACTTTCTGCAAGAAGAATAACATGTTGGAAAATAATTAACTATGTATACGAATAACACCTAAACCCTTGTGTTGAGCCTTACGTGTAGGTTGAATCTTACATAAACCAAACTAATGACAATTTTCAATTTCTCTAAATTATTAAGTTCAAGTTCTCTTATCCTAACAAACTAATATCTGACAAACCACAAAGAGGAGGTTGAGGAATCCTAGTTATTCTCACAATGATCAAGTCTACATCATTTCCCTGTGGAGAGAGAAAGGATTTATAGAAGTCTGCTTGCTGTGGGAGTTCAACACTTCCACATTTCCACTATGTGTAGCATCATGGTGCATGATGGGTAATCCTACTGTAATAAATTACTCCCTTCACATTAAAAGCCACTCAAGTGACTAGGTAATGAGAATTGGGCAAATTACTTTCACGGTGGTAACTGCCGTACATATAACAGCTATAACAGTGGCCCCAGGGGTGAACTTGATATAGCAGGCCAGCTAGCCAGATTGCCCTCGCCAGAATTGCACCAACTGGCTTTGTTTCCCCACCTCAACTTATATATTTATTTCGTCACTTCCATCCAGTATAAGCAAGACCATCGCCATGCAATTAAATAGGAGAGTGTTACCATTAATAGCAACGGGGAGAAAAATAAACATTTATCTGCTCAATGATGCATGTTGCCTCCTTGTTAGAGGCAATAAGTATGAAGTGGGCGATGAGTCCATTTCTGGGCTCCGTTGGTAAAATGGTAATCAGTCATGCTTAGCGAGCTTAATTAGTTTTGAGACACAGTGAAGATTATCATCAGCAAAAACAACCCAAAACTACACTGTTCTGTTTGTTTTCAAATCTGTATCTGCAATCCACAGCTCATTTAGGTAAACAAAGGAAAGGATATCTTGACTTATGCATGTTAGAGGAGTGGTGTGCAGCAAAGGAGGCGCACACATGAATTAATGTGATTAATGGCTCTGATACTGGGACTGTAACCTTAATGCTACTGCATTGGGGGTTTAATAGGCACACATATGCGCGTGCACACGCATACACAAACTCCTGTATTGCGTACCTCTCTGTCCAGGCC